>NC_059202.1:1151333-1208452 GCF_020615455.1 Coregonus clupeaformis | reverse complement strand
AGAAAATATATTTTTAACCTCCCGCTTTGAGCCATGTGTCAATGTGTAGTTAATACATGCATAATCTATGAGCAGAATTACTGTTTTACCTCAATTAACCATCAGATCCCTAGTTTAAAAGCGACTGTTTTTTAAGACATTTTCTCTACATTTCCCCCGACGTGGGCCATCCCCCCTAGCAATTCGAGTTCTAGCCAATGAGCGTCAGCCTCTTGCATTTGAGTGACAGCTAGCAAGAGGCCTGCCCAGCGTTATCCAATGAGGTTGCAGGGCGGGCCCAATGGCTCAGTGGACACAGCAGAGCGAGAGAGCAACAACGTGATGCACATATGTGATGTAGTACACCATTTCCGGGGACCACTATTGGCTTGTGAGTGCAACTTTCAGAACTACTGGCTAAAAAGTATACAAACGTACCGGAGAATCTCTTTAAGGTGCTGTGGTGATTAATGTCATCATAGACATGATGTCCTGATTTCAGACTAGCGTATTGTAATGATACAGTCCATTTTTATCTGATCTAAGACTGTGGATGTGGGACCACATCATTACAGACGTCCAGGGTCAAGTACACTACATGACCAAAAGTATGTGGACACCTGTTTGTTGAACATCTCATTCCAAAATAATGGGCATTAAAAAATGGAGTTGGTCCCCCCATTGCTGCTATAACAGCCTCCACTCTTCTAGGAAGGCTTTCTACTAGATGTTGGAACATTGCTGAAACAGGAAAGGGCCTTCCCTAAACTGTTGCCACAAAGTTGGAAGCACAGAATAGTCTAGAATGTTATTGTATGCTGTAGCATTAAGATTTCCCTTCACTGGAACTAAGGGGTCTAGCCCGAACCATGAAAAACTGGCCCAGACCATTATTCCTCCTCCTCCAAACTTTACAGTTGGCACTATGCATTGGGGCAGGTAGCGTTCTCCTGGCATCCACCAAACCCAGATTCGTCTGTCGGACTGCCAGATGGTGAAGCGTGATTCATCACTCCAGAAAACACGTTTCCACTGCTCCAGGGTCCAATGGCGGCGAGCTTTACACCACTCCAGCCGATGCTTGGCATTGCGCATGGTGATCTTAGGCTTGTGTGCGGCTGCTCGGCCATGGAAACTCATTTCATGAAGCTCCCGACTAACAGTTATTGTGCAGACGTTGCTTCCAGAGGCAGTTTGGAACTTGGTAGTGAGTGTTGCAACCGAGGACAGATTATTTTTAATGCGTTACGCGCTTCAGCACTCGGCGGTCCCATTCCGTGAGCTTGTGTGGCCTACCACTTCGCTGCGGAGCCGTTGTTGCTCCTAGACGTTTCTACTTCACAATAACAGCACGTACAGTTGACCGGGGCAGCTCAAGCAGGGCAGAAATTTAACGAACTGACTTGTTGGAAAGGTGGCAGCCGATGACGGTGCCACGTTGAAAGTCACTGAGTTCTTCAGTAAGCCCATTCTACTGCCAATGTTTGTCTATGGAGATTGCATGGCTGTGTGCTCAGTTTTATACACCTGTCAGCAACTGGTGTAGCTGAAATAGAATCCACTAATTTGAAGGGGTGTCCACATACTTTTGTATATATAGTGTATCTCAATAGTCAGCTGAATCACCCAATATCAGGGTTTAAATGACATGGGTAATATTTGAGTGGTGTAAATGGATATTTAGGTAGACCTCCACATGGCGATAGACTGACCAGGTAGACCTCCAGGTACAGACTGACCAGGTAGACCTCCAGGTACAGACTGACCAGGTAGACCTCCACATGGTGATAGGCTGACCAGGTAGACCTCCACATGGTGATACAGACTTTGGACCAGAATGGTAGAGTAACCAAGGGTCTGTTCAGGAGGGTGCATTACAAACAGAATGTTCAGATAGAAATATATTGTGTAGAATAGATATTGTCTGTCATGTAGAACAGTGAGTTGTATTCATCAGCTATACATTACATTTCAATCTGCTACATTGTGAACATTTCACCTCACTGAATGTTAAATCAGCTGATCTGAAGGAGGAAGCTCCAGCCCCAGAGGATGACGCAGCGCTAATGGCAGCCTGCCTCGTGGGGAACCAGCCAGCCAGGCTTCAGACACGGTTGGCAGCCTGCCTCGTGTGGAACCAGCCAGCCAGGCTTCAGACACGGTTGGCAGCCTGCCTCGTGGGGAACCAGCCAGCCAGGCTTCAGACACGGTTGGCAGCCTGCCTCGTGTGGAACCAGCCAGCAGGGCTTCAGACACGGTTGGCAGCCTGCCTCGTGTGGAACCAGCCAGCCAGGCTTCAGACACGGTTGGCAGCCTGCCTCGTGTGGAACCAGCCAGCCAGGCTTCAGACACGGTTGGCAGCCTGCCTCGTGGGGAACCAGCCAGCCAGGCTTCAGACACGGTTGGCAGCCTGCCTCGTGGGGAACCAGCCAGCCAGGCTTCAGACACGGTTGGCAGCCTGCCTCGTGTGGAACCAGCCAGCCAGGCTTCAGACACGGTTGGCAGCCTGCCTCGTGTGGAACCAGCCAGCCAGGCTTCAGACACGGTTGGCAGCCTGCCTCGTGGGGAACCAGCCAGCCAGGCTTCAGACACGGTTGGCAGCCTGCCTCGTGGGGAACCAGCCAGCCAGGCTTCAGACACGGTTGGCAGCCTGCCTCGTGGGGAACCAGCCAGCCAGGCTTCAGACACGGTTGGCAGCCTGCCTCGTGTGGAACCAGCCAGCCAGGCTTCAGACACGGTTGGCAGCCTGCCTCGTGTGGAACCAGCCAGCCAGGCTTCAGACACGGTTGGCAGCCTGCCTCGTGTGGAACCAGCCAGCCAGGCTTCAGACACGGTTGGCAGCCTGCCTCGTGTGGAACCAGCCAGCCAGGCTTCAAACACGGTTGGCAGCCTGCCTCGTGTGGAACCAGCTAGCCAGGCTTCAGACACGGTTGGCAGCCTGCCTCGTGTGGAACCAGCCAGCCAGGCTTCAGACACGGTTGGCAGCCTGCCTCGTGTGGAACCAGCCAGCCAGGCTTCAGACACGGTTGGCAGCCTGCCTCGTGGGGAACCAGCCAGCCAGGCTTCAGAACACGGTTGGCAGCCTGCCTCGTGTGGAACCAGCCAGCCAGGCTTCAGACACGGTTGGCAGCCTGCCTCGTGTGGAACCAGCCAGCCAGGCTTCAGACACGGTTGGCAGCCTGCCTCGTGTGGAACCAGCCAGCCAGGCTTCAGACACGGTTGGCAGCCTGCCTCGTGGGGAACCAGCCAGCCAGGCTTCAGACACGGTTGGCAGCCTGCCTCGTGGGGAACCAGCCAGCCAGGCTTCAGACACGGTTGGCAGCCTGCCTCGTGTGGAACCAGCCAGCCAGGCTTCAGACACGGTTGGCAGCCTGCCTCGTGGGGAACCAGCCAGCCAGGCTTCAGACACGGTTGGCAGCCTGCCTCGTGTGGAACCAGCCAGCCAGGCTTCAGACACGGTTGGCAGCCTGCCTCGTGTGGAACCAGCCAGCCAGGCTTCAGACACGGTTGGCAGCCTGCCTCGTGTGGAACCAGCCAGCCAGGCTTCAGACACGGTTGGCAGCCTGCCTCGTGGGGAACCAGCCAGCCAGGCTTCAGACACGGTTGGCAGCCTGCCTCGTCGGGAACCAGCCAGCCAGGCTTCAGACACGGTTGGCAGCCTGCCTCGTGGGGAACCAGCCAGCCAGGCTTCAGACACGGTTGGCAGCCTGCCTCGTGTGGAACCAGCCAGCCAGGCTTCAGACACGGTTGGCAGCCTGCCTCGTGGGGAACCAGCCAGCCAGGCTTCAGACACGGTTGGTTGTGGTTACTGGAGTTGGGTTCAGAGAGGGGCTGACCACAGGGACAGACAGGGATTGCAATGTGCATGCATACCAATTCTCCCCGAGTGTGCACTCATGCACTCCTCCCCACACATTTAAAAAATCATTGGATTGGTGTAGGACTATGCATGGGCTAGAGGGAGATTCCACCATCTCTCTTACACCAGTCCAATAACATATTTGCATGGAATCGGTGTTCATTGCCACAGCAACAGTAGCGAAAGACGAAAGACACAAAATTACCCTCACATCATTTAGATGCTCACAGCCTCTAGAACAACGCAAACCATGATGGTTTGATGTTTGATATTCTGAATTGCTTCACTGAAGACTGAGCTTGTCAAATGTGTAGGGGAATCTCTCGCTTTATCACATTATGTGTACACAGCATGTAGGCCAGAGGGTGTAGTGACTGGGGTCAACCAGTCTGCACCGTACGGTTAAGTCTTACGCAGGCCAGAGGCTGTAGTGACTGGGGTCAACCAGTCTGCACCGTACGGTTAAGTCTTACGCAGGCCAGAGGCTGTAGTGACTGGGGTCAACCAGTCTGCACCGTACGGTTAAGTCTTACGCAGGCCAGAGGCTGTAGTGACTGGGGTCAACCAGTCTGCACCGTACGGTTAAGTCTTACTCAGGCCAGAGGCTGCGGTGACTGGGGTCAACCAGTCTGCACCGTACGGTTAAGTCTTACGCAGGCCAGAGGCTGTAGTGACTGGGGTCAACCAGTCTGCACCGTACGGTTAAGTCTTACGCAGGCCAGAGGCTGCAGTGACTGGGGTCAACCAGTCTGCACCGTACGGTTAAGTCTTACGCAGGCCAGAGGCTGTAGTGACTGGGGTCAACCAGTCTGCACCGTACGGTTAAGTCTTACGCAGGCCAGAGGCTGTAGTGACTGGGGTCAACCAGTCTGCACCGTACGGATAAGTCTTACGCAGGCCAGAGCCTGTAGTGACTGGGGTCAACCAGTCTGCACCGTACGGTTAAGTCTTACGCAGGCCAGAGGCTGTAGTGACTGGGGTCAACCAGTCTGCACCGTACGGTTAAGTCTTACGCAGGCCAGAGGCTGCAGTGACTGGGGTCAACCAGTCTGCACCGTACGGTTAAGTCTTACGCAGGCCAGAGGCTGTAGTGACTGGGGTTAACCAGTCTGCACCGTACGGTTAAGTCTTACGCAGGCCAGAGGCTGCAGTGACTGGGGTCAACCAGTCTGCACCGTACGGTTAAGTCTTACGCAGGCCAGAGGCTGCAGTGACTGGGGTCAACCAGTCTGCACCGTACGGTTAAGTCTTACGCAGGCCAGAGGCTGCGGTGACTGGGGTCAACCAGTCTGCACCGTACGGTTAAGTCTTACGCAGGCCAGAGGCTGCGGTGACTGGGGTCAACCAGTCTGCACCGTACGGTTAAGTCTTACGCAGGCCAGAGGCTATGGTGACTGGGGTCAACCAGTCTGCACCGTACGGTTAAGTCTTACGCAGGCCAGAGGCTGCAGTGACTGGGGTCAACCAGTCTGCACCATACGGTTAAGTCTTACGCAGGCCAGAGGCTGTAGTGACTGGGGTTAACCAGTATGGTTCTCTTCATTCTCTCCAGGTCTGAAATGGAGCTTTTCATCCTGGTGCATGGCAGAGTAGCAGATCTGGGTTCAAATACTATTCCATATCATTACAAACACTTCAGCTGTGACTGAGCTTGGAACTAAAAGTGAAAACCCTGCCCATCTGGCTAGATCTTGAATAGTCTTTGAACCCAGGTCTGTAGAGTACACCAATCATGAATCTCTCCCCGTTTCCCCCTACAGAAATCCACCATAGACATAACTAAATAAGATGAGTTAACATAAGATCTGGAATGAATGGAACGTCTCCCTCCCTCCCTCCCCGTAAGTCTCCTGTTGGTGTAGTCAGCGTCAGAAGAACTTCTATACATCGTGTTGTTGATCACAGTCCGTTGGTATAGTCTTAGGAAGATCCAGTATTAGAACATGTCCTCTTCCAATAACATTTGACATTTTAGTCATTTAGCAGACGCTCTTATCCAGAGCGACTTACAGTTAGTGAGTGCATACATTATTTTTTATTTTATTTTTTTCATACTGGCCCCTCATGGGAATCGAACCCACAACCCTGGCGTTGCAAACGCCATGCTCTACCAACTGAGCTACATCCCTGCCGGCCATTCCCTCCCCTACCCTGGACGACGCTGGGCCAATTGCGCGCCGCCCCATGGGTCTCCCGGTCACGGCCGGCTACAACAGAGCCTGGATTCGAACCAGGATCTCTAGTGGCACAATAATAAGCAGTACGTGACTACCGAACACTATGCATTGTGAATATGTTTGAGTCTAAGTTGAACACCGTTGGAGGATGTGTAGTGAAGCTTCAATTGTTTCTTTAAAAAGAACGACAATGTATTTGACACCTATGCGTTGTAAATAGTTATAATTGTTCTATTACAAAACACTTGACACTAGCAGTTAAAAAAAAGTACAATTCCAGAAAGTGTGCTTTCACCCACAATTGTTATTTCATTTTACAATCATTAACAAGACTATTGTACACTTTTCTACACCTGCGCGTTGTTTTCCCAAAGCTTGTAAAAGCAGATAAAATATCCAACGTTTTTAATACTCATCATACGTTTGTTTTTGTTTTTTACAATGTATTTTTTTTTTGTCATTTCATTTTCAGAGCAACTCGGCAAACAGGAAGAAAAACGCAGTATATCAAAAAGCATTGATAATGACGGGCCAGTGCAAAAATCTGCATTTTAAATCAGAGAGAAAGAACGAGAGAGAATGAGAGAGGGGGGAGAGAGACCTGCCATATATATATATATTTTTTAAGCCCAATGCCTGTATTCATAAAGGGTCTCAGAGTAGAAGTGCTGATCTAGGATCGATTTTGTCTTTTAGAACATAAATCAACAAGGTTACACAGACAGGTGGGACTCCTACCGAGATGCTTCATGAATACAGTCCAAGAAAGGGGCTGGATACAGTCCAAGAAAGGGGCTGGACGACGGATCCAGAGAGCTATCACAACTTCACCACAGCAGAAGAATCAGTACAAAGGGACAGATTTCCATACAACATGTACTTTAGTTATTAATAATAAAGAGTTTTTGTTTTACTTTAGAGAAAGAAGACAAACCAACGAAGCCTTTCAGAGACGGATCACCCCGACATGCACATTTATCCTCGCAGAAATAAAAAGTCCCAAAATCAGGGGTATGAGTGTTTCCCATTTATAACTTAGTACTGTCTGTCTGTGTGTGTTCATTTGGGAGAGGTGGGGACAGTGTGTGTGTTTACGTGTATTTCATGACGGTGTGTTGGAAGTCCATCTGCTAGCTTGTAGAAAGACAGAGGAGAGGTGGATACCTTCCTTTCATGTTCTCTTCACCTCTTCATCACTCATACGGATGGTCAGGAGGGGGTGTCAGAAGTCTCATACGGATGGTCAGGAGGTGGTGTCAGAAGTCTCATATAGATGGTCAGGAGGGGGTGTCAGAAGTCTCATAGATGGTCAGGAGGGGGTGTCAGAAGTCTCATATAGATGGTCAGGAGGGGGGTGTCAGAAGTCTCATATAGATGGTCAGGAGGGGGTGTCAGAAGTCTCATATAGATGGTCAGGAGGGGGTGTCAGAAGTCTCATATAGATGGTCAGGAGGGGGTGTCAGAAGTCTCATATAGATGGTCAGGAGGGGGTGTCAGAAGTCTCATATAGATGGTCAGGAGGGGGTGTCAGAAGTCTCATATAGATGGTCAGGAGGGGGTGTCAGAAGTCTCATATAGATGGTCAGGAGGGAGTGTCAGAAGTCTCATATAGATGGTCAGGAGGGGGTGTCAGAAGTCTCATATGGATGGTCAGAAGGGAGTGTCAGAAGTCTCATATAGATGGTCAGGAGGGGGTGTCAGAAGTCTCATATAGATGGTCAGGAGGGGGTGTCAGAAGTCTCATATAGATGGTCAGGAGGGAGTGTCAGAAGTCTCATATAGATGGTCAGGAGGGGGTGTCAGAAGTCTCATATAGGTGGTCAGGAGGGGGTGTCAGAAGTCTCATATAGATGGTCAGGAGGGGAGTGTCAGAAGTCTCATATAGATGGTCAGGAGGGGGTGTCAGAAGTCTCATATAGATGGTCAGGAGGGGGTGTCAGAAGTCTCATATAGATGGTCAGGAGGGGGTGTCAGAAGTCTCATATAGATGGTCAGGAGGGGGTGTCAGAAGTCTCATATAGGTGGTCAGGAGGGGGTGTCAGAAGTCTCATATAGATGGTCAGGAGGGAGTGTCAGAAGTCTCATATAGATGGTCAGGAGGGGGTGTCAGAAGTCTCATATAGATGGTCAGGAGGGAGTGTCAGAAGTCTCATATAGATGGTCAGGAGGGGGTGTCAGAAGTCTCATATGAATGGGTCAGGAGGTGGTGCCAATGAATGAATATTACTGTATAAAGAATAGTGTCTAAGCAGCACATTGTTCCATAGAGGGAGAAGTGTAGTGAGTGAAGTGTACGAGGACTCAGAGGGGGAATAGCAGTCTTCATGGCATAAGGAGGGAGATGAGAGGGGAGGCTGAGGGCAGAGGCAACAGTCCTGGTTGTTGAAGGGGGGGGTTGGAAAGGGGGAGGATGGGGTAAGTTGGGACGTGGAGGTGGGGGGGTTAAGCGGATGAGCAGCAGCCCCCCGCGGCCGTGGCGGCTTGGGGCTCGTCGTCCACGATCTGTACCCCCCTCCGTGATGATGTTGACTGGCTGGCTCCGTTACCCTTCGCCCTCTCCTCCGCTTGGGCCGTCTCCATCATTCCTGTCAACAACAGGGAGACGAGAGGGAGACAGTCAGTCCTGTGGGAGCCAAAGTCCTACCACCAACAGAAGCTGAAAGTCCTACCAACAGAAGCTGAAAGTCCTACAACCAACAGAAGCTGAAAGTCCTACCACCAACAGAAGCTGAAAGTCCTACCACCAACAGAAGCTGAAAGTCCTACCACCAACAGAAGCTGAAAGTCCTACCACCAACAGAAGCTGAAAGTCCTACCACCAACAGAAGCTGAAAGTCCTACCACCAACAGAAGCTGAAAGTCCTACCACCAACAGGAGCTGAAAGTCCTACCACCAACAGGAGCTGAAAGTCCTACCACCAACAGGAGCTGAAAGTCCTACCACCAACAGGAGCTGAAAGTCCTACCACCAACAGGAGCTGAAAGTCCTACCACCAACAGGAGCTGAAAGTCCTACCACCAACAGAAGCTGAAAGTCCTACCACCAACAGAAACTGAAAGTCCTACCACCAACAGGAGCTGAAAGTCCTACCACCAACAGGAGCTGAAAGTCCTACCACCAACAGGAGCTGAAAGTCCTACCACCAACAGGAGCTGAAAGTCCTACCACCAACAGGAGCTGAAAGTCCTACCACCAACAGGAGCTGAAAGTCCTACCACCAACAGGAGCTGAAAGTCCTACCACCAACAGGAGCTGAAAGTCCTACCACCAACAGAAACTGAAAGTCCTACCACCAACAGGAGCTGAAAGTCCTACCACCAACAGGAGCTGAAAGTCCTACCACCAACAGGAGCTGAAAGTCCTACCACCAACAGGAGCTGAAAGTCCTACCACCAACAGAAGCTGAAAGTCCTACCACCAACAGAAGCTGAAAGTCCTACCACCAACAGAAGCTGAAAGTCCTACCACCAACAGAAGCTGAAAGTCCTACCAACAGAAGCTGAAAGTCCAACTACCAACAAAAGCCAAACATCCTACAAACTAAAGCTTTAATTCCAAATCTACTAAATTCAGAAGTCCTACCAACAGAAGTCAAAGTCCTACCAGTTGGTCCATTGTAATATAATCATTTCAAGTATTTTATTTTTGTCTCAACCTGAGACATTAAATTCATCACTATTCCATAACATGCCAGAATGGCTGCTTACTTTACACAGGTCCAGAAATAGTTCTTCTATTCCTTTGTTTAGTTTGGCTGACGTGTGATAGTGTTTTGCCCCCACTGACTCTGCATACCTGTGAGGAGAGGAATTTGACAGAGAAACAGACCAATCAGTTAGACCAATCACCATTCAGTTGTCAACATTCAGACCAATCACCATTCAATTACATCAACATTCACAAACAAAAGGAGTCCGTTGACTTCCTGTTTAGACGTCGTCATGAAAGGGTATTCCAAAAGCAGCATAGCGCCATAGGATGATAAGACTGAACACCCCTGCTGTACAAGGTCTCTACGGTAAAGTTACAGGAGAAGAGTGAGAAAACGAACCCTTCTGCCTCTTCCACTGATACATGTCTCTCCTTCTCCAGATCTACTTTATTACCTATGAGAAGAACAAAGAGGACGTATTAGTTCAGAGATCACATACTGCATATTTAACATTAGCACCACCAACTGTACGTCTCGTAGACTGCAAGAATACTTTATTTAACCAGGAAGAGCCCATTGAGGTTAGAACCCTGTAACAGTCATGTGTATCTTGACAGAGTGAGTTTAACTAATGATTTACAATGCAGATGTCATTGACCACCACACATAAATAAATAAATAAATAAATAAATATATATATATATATATACACACATATACACACACACACAGTACCAGTCAAAAGTTTGGACACCTTCTCAATCAAGGATTTTTCTTTAGTTTTACTAGTTTCAACATTGTAGAATAATAGTGAAGACATCAAAACTATGAAATAACACATATGGAATCATGTAGTAACCCAAAAAGTGTTAAACAAATCAAAATATATTTTATATTTGAGATTCTTCAAAGTAGCCACCCTTTGCCTTGATGACAGCTTTGCACACTCTTGGCATTCTCTCAACCAGCTTCATGAGGTAGTCACCTGGAATGCATTTCAATTAAAAGGTATGCCTTCTTAAAAGTTAATTTGTGGAATTTCTTTCCCTCTTGTTTGAGCCAATCAGTTGTGGGGGTGGTATCCAGAAGATAGCCCTATTTGGTAAAAGACAAAGTCCATATTATGGCTCAAATAAGCAAAGAGAAACGACAGTCCATCATTACTTTAAGACATGAAGGCCAGTCAATATGGAACATTTCAAGAACTTTGAAAGTTTCTTCAAGTGCAGTTGCAAAAACCATCAAGCGCTATGATGAAACTGACTCTCATGAGGACCGCCACAGGAAAGGAAGACCCAGAGTTACCTCTGCTGCAGAGGATAAGTTCATTAGAGTTGACTGCACCTCAGATTGCAGCTCAAATAAATGCTTCACAGAGTTCAAGTCACAGACACATCTCAACAACAACTGTTCAGAGGAGACCGCATGAATCAAGCCTTCATGGTCGATTGCTGCAAAGAAACCACTACTAAAAGGACACCAATACAAAGAAGAGACTTGCTTGGGCCAAGAAACACGAGCAATGGACATTTGACCAGTGGAAATCTGTCCTTTGGTCTGATGAGTCCAAATTTGAGATTTTTGGTTCCAACTGCTATGTCTTTGTGAGACGCAGAGTAGGTGAATGGATGATCTCCGCATGTGTGGTTCCCACTGTGAAGCATGGAGGTGGTGTGATGGTGCTTTGTTGGTGACACTTTGTGATTTCTTTAGAATTCAAGGCACACTTAACCAGCATGGCTACCACAGCATTCTGCAGCGATACGCCATCCCATCTGGTTTGCACTTAGTGGGACTACCATTTGTTTTTCAACAGGACAATGACCCAAAACACACCTCCAGGCTGTGTAAGGGCTATTTGACCAAGAAGGAGAGTGATGGAGTGCTGCATCAGATGACCTGGCCTCCACAATCCCCCGACCTCAACCCAATTGAGATGGTTTGGGATGAGTCGGACGGCAGAGTGAAGGAAAAGCAGCCAACAAGTGCTCAGCATATGTGGGAACGCCAAGACTGTTGGAAAAGCATTCCTCATGAAGCTGGTTGAGAGAATGCCAAGAGTGTGCAAAGCTGTCATCAAGGCAAAGGGTGGCTACTTTGAAGAATCTCAAATATATTTTGATTCCTTTAACACTTTTTTGGTTACTACATGATTCCATATGTGTTATTTCATAGTTTTGATGTCTTCACTATTATTCTACAATGTAGAAAATAGTAAAAAATAAAGAACAACCCTTGAATGAGTAGGTGTGTCCAAACTTTTGACTGGTACTGTACACTGAACAAAAATATAAAACTCAACATGTAAAGTGTTGGTCCCATGTTTCATAAGCTGAAATAAAAGATCCCTGAAATGTTCCATACGCACAGAAAGCTTCTTTCTCAAATTCTGTGCACAAATTTGTGTACATCCCTGTTAGTGAGCATTTCTCCTTTGCCAAGATAATTCATCCACCTGACAGGTGTGGCATATCAAGAAGCTGATTAAACAGCATGATCATTACACAGGTTCACCTTGTGCTGGGGACAATAAAAGGCCACTAAATGTGCAGTTTTGTCACACAAGACAATGCCACAGAAGTCTCAAGTTTTGAGGGAGCGTGCAATTGGCATGTTGACTGCAGGAATGTCCACCAGAGCTATTGCCAGGGAATTGAATGTTCATTTCTCTACCATAAGCCGCATCCAACGTCGTTTTATAGAATTTGGCAGTATGTCCAATCGGCCTCATAACCGCAGACCACTTGTAACCACGCTAGCCCAGGACCTCCACATCCAACTTCTTCACCTGCGGGATCGTCTGAGACCAGCCACCCAGACAGCCAATGAAACTGAGGGGTATTTCTGACTGTAATAAATCTTTTTTTGTGGTGAAAAAAATCATTCTGATTGGCTAGGCCCCCCAGTGGATGTGCCTGGCTCCCAAGTGGGTGGGCCTATGCCCTCCAAGGCCCACCCATGGCTGCGCCCCTGCCCAGTTATGGGGCGGCAGGTAGCTTAGTGGTTAAGAGCGTTGTGCCAGTAACCGAAAGGTCGCTGGTTCTAATCCCCGAGCCGACAAGGTGAAAAATCTGTCGTTGTGCCCTTGAGCAAGGCACTTAACCCTAATTGCTCCTGTAAGTCGCTCTGGATAAGAGCGTCTGCTAAATGACTAAAATGTAAATGTAAATCCATAGATTAGGGCCTAATTTATTTATTTCAATTGACTGATTTCCTTATATGAACTCTAACTCCGTAAAAATCGTTGAAATTGTTGCGTTAATATTTTTGTTCAGTATTTGGTCATTTTTCTTCCTAATTTTCGTGGGAAAACAAACATTTAAATAACTTTACTACAGCAGTTAATGTAGTTAAGATTAGAGCCAGACGATAAATCGGCTGACCAATATTAAAATCAGCCAATATTAGCCTTTTACAAAAATACGACCAATCAGTCTGAGCTGCTCACTGAACATCATTCAGCCCTAAATCACAACGTGAGAGAAAGTAGGCATTGTGGTTTGACAGTGAGTAGTTTGCCACAGCCAGCGACAGCATATTTGAATAAGTAAATCATCTAAAAGTACACTTCACCAAGCAAGCAGCCATGTCCTCATCACATTCTCACCAAGGTAGTTAGCCTAGCTAGCTAGCAATCTGTGCTACTTATGTGCGAACACTGAACTGGTGCTAAAGTGAACAGTCATCCTTGATACAAAATGAACACCTGTTACTGTCTGGACCTATTATGTTAGTGGGTTTATTCAGTTAG
The DNA here is from genome assembly GCF_020615455.1 of Coregonus clupeaformis. Taxonomy (NCBI): domain Eukaryota; kingdom Metazoa; phylum Chordata; class Actinopteri; order Salmoniformes; family Salmonidae; genus Coregonus; species Coregonus clupeaformis. The sequence goes on along the minus strand of NC_059202.1, from coordinate 1,195,033 downwards.
TTTTCTGAAATATGCCATTAGCAAAAAGCAAAACAATTGGCGCAGATCTATCATTCAGGCCATGTGCTTGCATTCATGATGAGCTAAGATTGTTAGTTAGCTAGTTAAAATTTGAATGTGTGACTAAAACCAGTGTGGCAAAGGATTTTCTTGCATGAACATTTTCGGTCATCAGCACATGCCATTAGTTGAAATATAAAATGTTGTATTTAATAAGAGTGTAATTTACATGATGTTTCAGTAAGAAAACATTTTCATAGTGCTTGCCTTAACAAGCTCTCATTGCAAGGTTGCCATGAAGTGTTTCTTTACATGACCTGACATCTAGTGGTGACATTACGAACTGCATGTTACGGCATTTCACTGTCTAGGTTGTGAACAGTGCAGTTTCAGATTGACTTTAAGACAGTTTAATTCATTCAGCCCTTCTAGTTTGTATTTACTTTTGTATTTTTTGAGGATATATTTGCCTTTTGGTGGATATCATGTAAACCACAAATAAGATGTTCTTAAATAATGTGTCCATTTTAATATTTAGTTAAGAAATCATCATTTAGAGTATCTGTTAATCCATTGGAGCACAATTTGTGAGAAAGAAGAAGTCGGTTTTTCATGCCACAATCGGTGACTTTTGCCTCCCTAAAATCGGCATCGGATCCAAAACTCCCATATGGGTCGGGCTCTAGTTATGATGTCACATAAAGGGCTCTAGTTAAGATGTCACATAAAGGGCTCTAGTTATGATGTCACATAAAGGGCTCTAGTTATGATGTCACATAAAGGGCTCTAGTTATGATGTCACAGAAAGGGCTCTAGTTAAGATGTCACATAAAGGGCTCTAGTTAAGATGTCACATAAAGGGCTCTAGTTAAGATGTCACATAAAGGGCTCTAGTTAAGATGTCACATAAAGGGCTCTAGTTATGATGTCACATAAAGGGCTCTAGTTATGATGTCACATAAAGGGCTCTAGTTGAGATGTCACATAAAGGGCTCTAGAGTTATGATGTCACATAAAGGGCTCTAGTTAAGATGTCACATAAAGGGCTCTAATTAAGATGTCACATAAAGGGCTCTAGTTATGATGTCACATAAAGGGCTCTAATTAAGATGTCACATAAAGGGGCTCTAGTTAAGATGTCACATAAAGGGCTCTAATTAAGATGTCACATAAAGGGCTCTAGTTAAAATGTCACATAAAGGGCTCTAGTTAAGATGTCACATAAAGGGCTCTAGTTATGATGTCACATAAAGGGCTCTAGTTAAGATGTCACATAAAGGGCTCTAGAGTTATGATGTCACATAAAGGGCTCTAGTTAAGATGTCACATAAAGGGCTCTAGTTAAGATGTCACATAAAGGGCTCTAGTTAAGATGTCACATAAAGGGCTCTAGTTAAGATGTCACATAAAGGGCTCTAGTTATGATGTCACATAAAGGGCTCTAGTTATGATGTCACATAAAGGGCTCTAGTTATGATGTCACATAAAGGGCTCTAGTTAAGATGTCACATAAAGGGCTCTAGTTAAGATGTCACATAAATGGCTCTAATTAAGATGTCACATAAAGGGCTCTAGTTAAGATGTCACATAAATGGCTCTAATTAAGATGTCACATAAAGGGCTCTAGTTAAGATGTCACATAAAGGGCTCTAGTTATGATGTCACATAAAGGGCTCTAGTTGAGATGTCACATAAAGGGCTCTAGAGTTATGATGTCACATAAAGGACTCTAGTTAAGATGTCACATAAAGGGCTCTAATTAAGATGTCACATAAAGGGCTCTAGTTATGATGTCACATAAAGGGCTCTAATTAAGATGTCACATAAAGGGCTCTAGTTAAGATGTCACATAAAGGGCTCTAATTAAGATGTCACATAAAGGGCTCTAATTAAAATGTCACATAAAGGGCTCTAGTTAAGATGTCACATAAAGGGCTCTAGTTATGATGTCACATAAAGGGCTCTAGTTAAGATGTCACATAAAGGGCTCTAGAGTTATGATGTCACATAAAGGGCTCTAGTTAAGATGTCACATAAAGGGCTCTAGTTAAGATGTCACATAAAGGGCTCTAGTTATGATGTCACATAAAGGGCTCTAGTTAAGATGTCACATAAAGGGCTCTAGTTATGATGTCACATAAAGGGCTCTAATTATGATGTCACATAAAGGGCTCTAGTTATGATGTCACATAAAGGGCTCTAGTTATGATGTCACATAAAGGGCTCTAGTTATGATGTCACATAAAGGGCTCTAGTTAAGATGTCACATAAAGGGCTCTAGAGTTATGATGTCACATAAAGGGCTCTAGTTAAGATGTCACATAAAGGGCTCTAGTTAAGATGTCACATAAAGGGCTCTAGTTATGATGTCACATAAAGGGCTCTAGTTAAGATGTCACATAAAGGGCTCTAGTTATGATGTCACATAAAGGGCTCTAGTTAAGATGTCACATAAAGGGCTCTAGTTATGATGTCACATAAAGGGCTCTAGTTATGATGTCACATAAAGGGCTCTAGTTATGATGTCACATAAAGGGCTCTAGTTAAGATGTCACATAAAGGGCTGTAGTTAAGATATCACATAAATATTGTGGGGGATGTAACCACAACAAAGTCAACAATGACTTCCTCCATGCAACTCTTCCTGCATTTGAAAGGTTCCCTAGCTGCTGGTCTACCTGGTCAGAGAACTTTGTGAACGTCAGGGTTGAAAGTTCTAGGCTGCAGTTTTGACATTTCAGAGGGAGAGAGAGACCATGGGATGCGTTTGAAGCAAATTGAGCTGTCTGACAGCGGTCTTATGTGACTGAAATTTGGAGGCAACAGAATATCCGAGACAAACTAACTACATTCTAGACTCCCTTCATCCTGGCAACGTTATGAAATTATTAGGATGTCTATTTAATTACAGGGCCCGTAACTAAACTAAATTCTCTGCGCACCTTCAAAGATCGATCCATTAACACGGTGAAATGTGACAAACAATAAAAGACATGTTGAAAGGTGAAAGGTGAAAGGTTAGCCATGGTCTGCAGTAACTTACCTACTATACATAAACAGATCTCATTCCCCAACATTTTCCTCAATTCTTTGACCCAGTTTTTCACCTACAAAGCAAAACATTACATTTCATATCGATTTACAGTTCAAGAAAACACATTTCAACATTAGAACACATATATAGACACTGATGCAAATTAAATATGAATATGTAAATCAAACAAAACATTTCAGTAATATATATATATATATATATTCGGACATTTCTATGTAACTAATTTTTTGCAATGATGTTCTTCTCTTCAGAGGCAGTGTCCTTAATAGCACCCTATAGCCCTATGGGCACTGGTCAAAAGTAGTGCACTGTATAGGGAATTCGGTGCCATTTGGACCACAGCCCTGCTGTTCTCCCTGAGGAGATCATAGCTACCTTCTGGAAAGAGTCCTCATCTGTGATGTCATAGACCAATATAGCTCCATTGGAGTCTCTGTAGTAGATTGGCCCTAAGGCGTGGAACCGCTCCTGACCTGCTGTATCCTGGGGTGGAGAGAGAGAGCCAGAGGGGAGGGAGCGATAGAAAGCGAGAGAGAGCAGATTATTTCAAGGCCAAAGTCCACTGATCAAGCCTCTGGGGGAAAAAAGGTAGTTTGAAACAATAACCATTGACAGTGACTGGCTTCAGATTGGTGGCAAGAAGGAAGGAACACCTGTGAGCCAGACTGATTCAGCCAGATAACCTACTAACTATGCATCTCTCCCTGCCTGCTACAGACTGACTCAAATCAAAATGGATGCCAAATTCCTGTTCCTATTGCATCAAATGAGGCAGGACCATATGTTACAGGACAGAGAGAGATCACCGCAGGACCATATGTTACAGGACAGAGAGAGATCCCTGCAGGACCATATGTTACAGGACAGAGAGAGATCACCGCAGGACCATATGTTACAGGACAGAGAGAGAGATCACTGCAGGACCATATGTTACAGGACAGAGAGAGATCACTGCAGGACCATATGTTACAGGACAGAGAGAGATCACTGCAGGACCATATGTTACAGGACAGAGAGAGTCACTGCAACCATATGTTACAGGACAGAGAATCCCTGCAGACCTATGTTACAACAGAGAGGAGATCACTGCAACCATATGTTACAGACAGAGAGAATCACCGCAGGACCATATGTTACAGGACAGAGAGAGATCCCTGCAGACCATATGTTACAGACAGAGAGTCACTGCAGACCATTGTTACAGACGAGGGGATCACTGCAGACCATATGTTACAGACATCCGCAGGACCATATTTACAGGACGGTCCAGGACCATATGTTACAGGACAGAGAGAGATCCCTGCAGGACCATATGTTACAGGACAGAGAGAGATCACCGCAGGACCATATGTTACAGGACAGAGAGAGAGATCACTGCAGGACCATATGTTACAGGACAGAGAGAGATCACTGCAGGACCATATGTTACAGGACAGAGAGAGAGATCACTGCAGGACCATATGTTACAGGACAGAGAGAGATCACTGCAGGACCATATGTTACAGGACAGAGAGAGATCACAGCTGCTCAGCCAAGACGCCTTTTGACTCCAAATGGCACCCTGTTCCCTATGTAGTGCTACTGTTGATCAGAGGCCTATGGGAGTAGGGGTGCCATTTGGGATGTAACCTTTGACTCATGGTCAGTGGGAGTAAACGACATCTCCATTCCCTTTGTGGCTCTGCATCGAGACAGTTGGAATTGGAATTGTACAGCAAACAGACTACGAAAACCGGTCTCTATGGTTCCTTATAATAAAGCATTACCACAGTAAGCGTGTGTGTGTGTGTGTGTGTGTGTGTATGCGTGTCATCTCACTATGCATGAGTTTGTCACATGATGTTTCAGTAGTAGTAAAACGTTCACAGCCAGAAGGCATCATTTCTTTAAGGAGGAAAAGGAACCCAAAGCAGGGAGCTACATAGCTCAAATGGCACCCTATTCCCTATACGGCCCTGGTCAAAAGCAGTGCACCATGTAGGGAACAGGGTGCCATTTGGGACGCTGCGGAGTGTCAAACACGCCGAGAGAGAGAGAGCAGGCCTCACCCATATGGCCAGATTCACCCTCTTCCCTGTGATGTTGAGCTTCTTCGTGAGGAAGGACGCCTGGAAGAGAGGAAACAGATCAGTCATATGTCTTGAGAAACAGACACAGTAACAGGCCCCTGTGTTTTAATAACTGATGATGACTTGGGGAGTAACGGACAGATTTGGAATAACATTAGAAGACATTTGTATGTATGTGAGTGACTGACACAGTATTAACTAGATTGAGCACTTTGGCTCCTATCAAAAGGTCCTGTGGAGAAACCTGCAGGCATAAAAGCTACACAGGGAGGAACAGGCGCAGACATTAGCGGTGACACTGGCCCTGGTGACCAAAGATAGGGACGGTGCCCCCTTAAATTAAAATAAATAAATTGGTTTAGAAGCTCTTATCAGCTTACAGTTAGGGTTAAAAAATTTTTCACCTATGTTCGCCGCCTTGCCTGGCAGTAGATGTGTGCCATTTTGGAAAACTATCCCCGTTAGCCTCGTCATCTACCTGGAAAACCATTCACGTTGGGAACACATTCCTTCTTAGTATGTAAGACCTACCCTCTACTTTGACAACTTGAGTAAGTTAAGTCATTCTGTTCCTATTCCACAGTAATGATCTGGTTCGAAGCATCTCTGTTGTGGTAACATCATCATCATCATCATCTCTGGATTCTCTTCCTCATTAAGACACAAAAGGGATCCATAATGAGCTCCGTTGAAAAATGACGATGGAATAGAAAGACTTTTAGTTGAATGCGAATTCTACTCAGGAAAGGTAGGCCGTAACTTTCTAATTTACCCGTCTATCAGAGGAAAAATTACAAGAAAGGACATTATTTATTTCTCAGTTAGACTGACATTTCAGCATCTGCCTGCCTCGGAGCTTTAGATTTGAAAAAGGACTGAAAGTTCGAGAGAGAGAGAGAGAGAGAGAGAAACGGTGAGAAACAGATAATTGAGTTTTAAAATAGCTCAAAAACAGCATGAAGATGCAACAACAACATATGCTAATGTCATTAAGGCCCAGACAGGTTTACTAGGGCTAGCTGACAACACATTGCATCCCCGTCCTCAGTCGACCAGCACATGATCACAATCACATGTAGCTCAGCAGGGTTCTACAATTCCAGTCAGTCCACTGTATCCACGGTAACACGCTATCCAGACAGTACAGTAGAACAGCTCAGTCACGTAAACTAATCCAGGAAAACCTGAGGATACTGATGGAACTACTAGGACTTGTTAAAACCATTCAGATTCTGTTTTCATTCCGATACGGACTCAAAACTAATGTATATGTCAGGGAAAGTAATGTGAAGATGAAGCCTACTAACGAGGGCATTGCGTTCTTCCACCTCTGGCCTGCTGGTCCCCCTACCTCTGCGGAAGCACAGTTCGCGCTCAGCCCAGTCAAAACTGTTCGCTGCTCTGGCACCCCAATGGTGGAACAAGCTCCCTCACGACGCCAGGACAGCGGAGTCACTCACCACCTTCCGGAGACACTTGAAACCCTACCTCTTTAAGGAATACCTGGGATAGGATAAAAGTAAGCATTCTACCCCCCCCACACACAAAAAAAAAGTACAAAAATAAAACAAATACAAAAATATAAAATAAAAATATATAAACCAACAACTTTTTTTACATAAAATAAATAAATATATATATATATATAAATAAAACAAGTGAATAGTACAAATATACCCTATAAATAAAGAATTAACAAATTAGAAGAAAAAATTTTTAAAAAATGTGTCAAGTGGTTGTCCCACTGGCTATCATTAAGGTGAATGCACCAAGTTGTAAGTCGCTCTGGATAAGAGCGTCTGCTAAATGACGTAAAGGTAAATGCAGGTATGACAGCTAGGGTAAGGGTATGATAGCTAGGGTAAGGGTATGATAGCTAGGGTAAGGGTATGATAGCTAGGGTAAGGGTATGATAGCTAGGGTAAGGGTATGATAGCTAGGGTAAGGGTAGGATAGCTAGGGTAAGGGTAGGATAGCTAGGGTAAGGGTATGATAGCTAGGGTAAGGGTATGATAGCTAGGGTAAGGGTATGATAGCTGGGGTAAGGGTATGATAGCTGGGGTAAGGGTATGATAGCCGGGGTAAGGGTATGATAGCCAGGGTAAGGGTATGATAGCTAGGGTAAGGGTATGATAGCTAGGGTAAGGGTATGATAGCTAGGGTAAGTGATTGACAATCAGTGTTCAGTTCATACATGATGCAACACCTCTCAAATGTGTTGTCCTGTGGTTATTGATTTCTTTCTGCAGCTATAAGACAGGCCATTTCCACACGTTTCAACCAGGCATCCAGATGTCCAGTTAGGGTAGAGACACGTTCAAAATGTGCCTTGGTGGAGGATGGTATTAAGACTGCATTTTGGTTCCTGACTCCCTGCCCCACAACTAAACCAATCACCTCCAAAGCATCTACGTTTCCTCCGAGACAGAAGCTAACAGTGAAAGTCAAAAGTAGGCCTATGTGAACTCAGATAACATACCGCATCACAATCACAGACAACTTTTCTCCAACAGGAGGGTGTTTTTTTTTACCCAGCATCCTCCCATCAGCTTGTAGAGCTGGGCAGCACATGTTGTAGGCTCTGGGATGAGCTAATGGCCTGGCTGCCTGCCTGGAGCCTCTGTCTCTGGACCAGGCCCAGGCTCTGGGATGAGCTAATGGCCTGGCTGCCTGCCTGGAGCCTCTGTCTCTGGACCAGGCCCAGGCTCTGGGATGAGCTAATGGCCTGGCTGCCTGCCTGGAGCCTCTGTCTCTGGACCAGGCCCAGGCTCTGGGATGAGCTAATGGCCTGGCTGCCTGCCTGGAGCCTCTGTCTCTGGACCAGGCCCAGGCTCTGGGATGAGCTAATGGCCTGGCTGCCTGCCTGGAGCCTCTGTCTCTGGACCAGGCCCAGGCTCTGGGATGAGCTAATGGCCTGGCTGCCTGCCTGGAGCCTCTGTCTCTGGACCAGGCCCAGGCTCTGGGATGAGCTAATGGCCTGGCTGCCTGCCTGGAGCCTCTGTCTCTGGACCAGGCCCAGGCTCTGGGATGAGCTAATGGCCTGGCTGCCTGCCTGGAGCCTCTGTCTCTGGACCAGGCCCAGGCTCTGGGATGAGCTAATGGCCTGGCTGCCTGCCTGGAGCCTCTGTCTCTGGACCAGGCCCAGCCCCAGCGATGACTGACTGACCAATAAAAGAGCTTTTGGCTGCTCTGGAGAGGCGGAGACTAAAAGGAGGAATAAATAACAAAGTGCTCTGAGGAGAAATGGGGGCTGATGGAGAGAGACAAAGAGCTCTGACAGAGAGAGATATAGGGACGAGGTGAGGTGAGGCCCGCTCATTAGACAGCCACCTACGGCAGCAGATTGACGAGGGCAACATTGTCTGAGCTAAACTGACCAACTACACATAAACCCTCACATAATTCCGGCCAAAAACAATGACAATATCTCTCAACCAGTGGCATATGGCCTTTTTAGGTGAGCGCTGATGCCGCCCTGTGATAAGAAGTGCCCACTTTGTCAAAGGCAGGGACGCAAAAATATTTATATCTTGTCCATTACCAGCGCGCCTCTCCAGGGTGCTGTTGGGAGAGATTTGGCGCTGCAGCACTCCACCAACATTACGTCAAAAAAACGAATCTAACATAAATCATGTAGCAGATATAGGATATGGTAGAAAGAGTATGTGGCCTTTCCTGTAGCCTACAGGCTGGAGATAAAATGTATGACAATGTAATGAGATTGAAACTTTTATGATCAGTGGTTTCAAGCTTGTATCCGTACATTTTTTACGAGCTGATCATAGCTAAAAATAAAATACTTCTGCATTTCCTGCTGTGAAAAACACATTGCAAATAGGCTCAGGGTAACTCCTCCTGATAAAGTTGGGTAGCTGATATTCAGAGTTTAAATAGCCAAATTGATTAGTCACAGTAATCCGGAATAATAACACCAATGCAACATCCTGTTTTACAAACGGCGGGCCTACCACAAGGATGAGCATTCATTTATTTTATTATTTTTGGTCATTTAGCAGACGCTCTTATCCAGAACGACTTACAGGAGCAATTAGGGTTAAGTGCCTTGCTCAAGGGCACATCGACAGATTTTTCACCTAGTCGGCTCGGGGATTAGAACCAGCGACCTTTCGGTTACTGGCACAACGCTCTTACCCACTAAGCTACCTGCCGCCCTAGTCGGCTCGGGGATTAGAACCAGCGACCTTTCGGTTACTGGCACAACGCTCTTACCCACTAAGCTACCTGCCGCCCTGGCATTGAGGGCCGGCATGGTAGCTACACCCCAGTAAGCACAGGCTGACATCTTTTGGATGTCTTTTTTTGGTCCTGTTCTGACCCACAGTCTTTTTTTTGTGGGTGTTTTACAAAATGGTAGGCCTACCACATAGATGGCCGTTCCTAAAATTCAATTTCAGGCGACACTGTAGGCTACAACTCAGTAAGCACGGACCGACGCTGATGCCTGCCGGAGTTTTTTTTGTTGTTCTTGCCGGACGTCTTTTTTGGTGCAGTCCAGACCGGCCTTGATTTCCACGTCCACGGACGATGGTTTTCAGCCCGGTCCGGACCAAATCTGAACCAATCATAGACGTCTAATATTTGGTTCAGATTTTGTCCGGTCTGGACCAGCCTTGATTTATCCCAAACATAGACATCTATAAATGACATATGTTCAACTTTCATTCAGAACCTAAACGGATCCTAACTGTTAGACGTCTTTTCAACATCATTTTGCTTACTGGGACTATTCTAGTAGGGGAGTCCATTTGTCAGGCCGAGGGTGGCAGAATGATCAGGACCGGCCATGGGTAAGACCTTGAAGGAACTTCCAGGCACTTTTAATTTGCATTTGTCTCCTATAGGCAAGGAGAGATGGAAGGTGAGGCAGTGAGTCATATGAAGTCACTTCAGACAGCGGATATAATGACTACAGCAACCCAGAGAAACCAAAATGGATTTGGAGCAATAGCTGGCTAGGCTGCAGGGTCTGGAGACTCGACAGCAGTTTGTCTCCAAGGAAGCACACCACCGCTCAACTCGCTGCCAAATTGATGTTTTAACACATTAATGAAATGTGTGGATCTGTTGGCAGATGGCCAGGCTGTGGGCTTCCAACTCTCATGTCTGCTTAATTTACTCTAAATGCAGCAGCTGGAGTCTACAGGGTCAGCTCAGGTCAATGTCCAAGGTTCCTACAGCACTGTTCAGCCTCCTACAGCAATCTGATCCAATCCCCAGGGTCAGCTCAGGTCAATGTCCAAGGTTCCTACAGCGCTGTTCATCCTCCTACAACAATCTGATCCATCCCCGGTCCCGGTCCCAGCGCTGTTCAGCCTCCTACAGCAATCTGATCCAATCCCCAGGGTCAGCTCAGGTCAATGTCCAAGGTTCCTACAGCTCTGTTCAGCCTAACCCCATTAGACCTATACAGTACGAAGACATAGCCCCTCTCTCATATGCTATTATTAGATTTGATCAATACAATACACTTAGCATCCATTCTCTATGGGGGTCATTATTGACTGACTGCACCTTGAAGTCACCAAGTACAAGGCCTGTAAAACGGACACCTAAAACCTCCCATTACATCATGAGGGCCTGTCAAACGGACACCTAAAACCTCCCATTACATCATGAGGGCCTGTCAACCGGGACACCTAAAACCTCCCATTACATCATGAGGGCCTGTCAACCGGGACACCTAAAACCTCCCATTACATCATGAGGGCCTGTCAACCGGGACACCTAAAACCTCCCATTACATCATGAGGGCCTGTCAACCGGGACACCTAAAACCTCCCATTACATCATGAGGGCCTGTCAACCGGACACCTAAAACCTCCCATTACATCATGAGGGCCTGTCAACAGGGACACCTAAAACCTCCCATTACATCATGAGGGCCTGTCAACAGGGACACCTCCCATTAAATCATGAGGGCCTGTCAACCGGACACCTAAAACCTCCCATTACATCATGAGGGCCTGTCAACCGGGACACCTAAAACCTCCCATTACATCATGAGGGCCTGTCAACCGGGACACCTAAAACCTCCCATTACATCATGAGGGCCTGTCAACCGGACACCTAAAACCTCCCATTACATCATGAGGGCCTGTCAACCGGGACACCTCCCATTACATCATGAGGGCCTGTCAACCGGGACACCTAAAATCTCCCATTACATCATGAGGGCCTGTCAACCGGACACCTAAAACCTCCCATTACATCATGAGGGCCTGTCAACCGGACACCTAAAACCTCCCATTACATCATGAGGGCCTGTCAAACGGACACCTAAAACCTCCCATTACATCATGAGGGCCTGTCAACCGGACACCTAAAACCTCCCATTACATCATGAGGGCCTGTCAACCGGACACCTAAAACCTCCCATTACATCATGAGGGCCTGTCAACCGGACACCTAAAACCTCCCATTACATCATGAGGGCCTGTCAACCGGGACACCTAAAACCTCCCATTACATCATGAGGGCCTGTCAACCGGGACACCTAAAACCTCCCATTACATCATGAGGGCCTGTCAACCGGGACACCTCCCATTACATCATGAGGGCCTGTCAACCGGACACCTAAAACCTCCCATTACATCATGAGGGCCTGTCAACCGGACACCTAAAACCTCCCATTACATCATGAGGGCCTGTCAACCGGGACACCTAAAACCTCCCATTACATCATGAGGGCCTGTCAACCGGGACACCTAAAACCTCCCATTACATCATGAGGGCCTGTCAACCGGGACACCTAAACCCATTACATCATGAGGGCCTGTCAACCGGGACACCTAAAACCTCCCATTACATCATGAGGGCCTGTCAACCGGACACCTAAAACCTCCCATTACATCATGAGGGCCTGTCAACCGGACACCTAAAACCTCCCATTACATCATGAGGGCCTGTCAACCGGACACCTAAAACCTCCCATTACATCATGAGGGCCTGTCAACCGGGACACCTAAAACCTCCCATTACATCATGAGGGCCTGTCAACCGGGACACCTAAAACCTCCCATTACATCGCGAGGGCCTGTCAACCGGACACCTAAAATCTCCCATTACATCATGAGGGCCTGTCAACCGGACACCTACTCCCATTACATCATGAGGGCCTGTCAACCGGACACCTAAAACCTCCCATTACATCATGAGGGCCTGTCAACCGGACACCTAAAACCTCCCATTACATCATGAGGGCCTGTCAACCGGACACCTAAAACCTCCCATTACATCATGAGGGCCTGTCAACAGGACACCTAAAACCTCCCATTACATCATGAGGGCCTGTCAACCGGGACACCTAAAACCTCCCATTACATCATGAGGGCCTGTCAACCGGACACCTAAAACCTCCCATTACATCATGAGGGCCTGTCAACCGGACACCTAAAACCTCCCATTACATCATGAGGGCCTGTCAACCGGACACCTAAAACCTCCCATTACATCATGAGGGCCTGTCAACCGGACACCTAAAACCTCCCATTACATCATGAGGGCCTGTCAACCGGACACCTAAAACCTCCCATTACATCATGAGGGCCTGTCAACCGGGACACCTAAAACCTCCCATTACATCATGAGGGCCTGTCAACCGGACACCTAAAACCTCCCATTACATCATGAGGGCCTGTCAACCGGACACCTAAAACCTCCCATTACATCATGAGGGCCTGTCAACCGGGACACCTAAAATCTCCCATTACATCATGAGGGCCTGTCAACCGGGACACCTAAAACCTCCCATTACATCATGAGGGCCTGTCAACCGGGACACCTAAAACCTCCCATTACATCATGAGGGCCTGTCAACCGGGACACCTCCCATTACATCATGAGGGCCTGTCAACCGGGACACCTAAAATCTCCCATTACATCATGAGGGCCTGTCAACCGGACACCTAAAACCTCCCATTACATCATGAGGGCCTGTCAACCGGACACCTAAAACCTCCCATTACATCATGAGGGCCTGTCAACGGACACCTAAAACCTCCCATTACATCATGAGGGCCTGTCAACCGGACACCTAAAACCTCCCATTACATCATGAGGGCCTGTCAACCGGACACCTAAAACCTCCCATTACATCATGAGGGCCTGTCAACCGGACACCTAAAACCTCCCATTACATCATGAGGGCCTGTCAACCGGGACACCTAAAACCTCCCATTACATCATGAGGGCCTGTCAACCGGACACCTAAAACCTCCCATTACATCATGAGGGCCTGTCAACCGGACACCTAAAACCTCCCATTACATCATGAGGGCCTGTCAACCGGACACCTAAAACCTCCCATTACATCATGAGGGCCTGTCAACCGGACACCTAAAACCTCCCATTACATCATGAGGGCCTGTCAACCGGGACACCTAAAACCTCCCATTACATCATGAGGGCCTGTCAACCGGGACACCTAAAACCTCCCATTACATCATGAGGGCCTGTCAACCGGACACCTAAAACCTCCCATTACATCATGAGGGCCTGTCAACCGGACACCTAAAACCTCCCATTACATCATGAGGGCCTGTCAACCGGACACCTAAAACCTCCCATTACATCATGAGGGCCTGTCAACCGGACACCTAAAACCTCCCATTACATCATGAGGGCCTGTCAACCGGGACACCTAAAACCTCCCATTACATCATGAGGGCCTGTCAACCGGACACCTAAAACCTCCCATTACATCATCGAGGGCCTGTCAACCGGACACACCTCCCATTACATCATGAGGGCCTGTCAACTGGACACCTAAAACCTCCCATTACATCATGAGGGCCTGTCAACCGGACACCTAAAACCCTCCCATTACATCACGAGGGCCTGTCAACAGGACACCTAAAACCTCCCATTACATCATGAGGGCCTGTCAACAGGACACCTAAAACCTCCCATTACATCATGAGGGCCTGTCAACCGGGACACCTAAAACCTCCCATTACATCATGAGGGCCTGTCAACCGGACACCTAAAACCTCCCATTACATCATGAGGGCCTGTCAACCGGACACCTAAAACCTCCCATTACATCATGAGGGCCTGTCAACCGGACACCTAAAACCTCCCATTACATCACGAGGGCCTGTCAACCGGACACCTAAAACCTCCCATTACATCATGAGGGCCTGTCAACCGGACACCTAAAACCTCCCATTACATCATGAGGGCCTGTCAACCGGGACACCTAAAACCTCCCATTACATCATGAGGGCCTGTCAACCGGGACACCTAAAACCTCCCATTACATCATGAGGGCCTGTCAACTTGGGACACCTAAAACCTCCCATTACATCATGAGGGCCTGTCAACCGGGACACCTAAAACCTCCCATTACATCATGAGGGCCTGTCAACCGGACACCTAAAACCTCCCATTACATCATGAGGGGCCTGTCAACCGGACACCTAAAACCTCCCATTACATCATGAGGGCCTGTCAACCGGACACCTAAAACCTCCCATTACATCATGAGGGCCTGTCAACCGGACACCTAAAACCTCCCATTACATCATGAGGGCCTGTCAACCGGACACCTAAAACCTCCCCATTACATCATGAGGGCCTGTCAACCGGACACCTAAAACCTCCCATTACATCATGAGGGCCTGTCAACCGGGACACCTAAAACCTCCCATTACATCATGAGGGCCTGTCAACCGGGACACCTAAAACCTCCCATTACATCATGAGGGCCTGTCAACCGGACACCTAAAACCTCCCATTACATCATGAGGGCCTGTCAACCGGACACCTAAAACCTCCCATTACATCATGAGGGCCTGTCAACCGGACACCTAAAACCTCCCATTACATCATGAGGGCCTGTCAACCGGACACCTAAAACCTCCCATTACATCATGAGGGCCTGTCAACCGGACACCTAAAACCTCCCATTACATCATGAGGGCCTGTCAACCGGACACCTAAAACCTCCCATTACATCATGAGGGCCTGTCAACCGGACACCTAAAACCTCCCATTACATCATGAGGGCCTGTCAACCGGGACACCTAAAACCTCCCATTACATCATGAGGGGCCTGTCAACCGGGACACCTAAAACCTCCCATTACATCATGAGGGCCTGTCAACCGGGACACCTAAAACCTCCCCATTACATCATGAGGGCCTGTCAACCGGACACCTACCTCCCATTACATCATGAGGGCCTGTCAACCGGGACACCTAAAACCTCCCATTACATCATGAGGGCCTGTCAACAGGACATTTTTTAGGCTATTTCTTTCCATTTAAAATCACTTGATCTGTGAATCTTCCTGAAATAGCAGCTAGCTCTAACAGGAAGCCTGCTCACTGCAATACCTCCTGTATCACTTCACAGCCTCTGGGTTCAAGTGCTGTTTGAAATCTTTTTAAATACTTTTGAGTGTTTCCTTTAAGGAACGATTCACCCATTTTTGAATGTTACGTAATATCTGTGCATCTCTGAGCGACGTTCTATCCATTCCATGGGTCATACGTAGTGTACTATATAGGAAATATAAAAGGTGTCATTTGGGACCCAGCCTCTCTCCAGCAGAGCGTCGCTCGCCTCTGCAGCATGGATCCACCTAAAGGGATTATTTGAATGCATTTCCTGGCATGCTTCTTGGCATCCAATCGCAGTACAAGAGGCAAGGAAATGAACATACAGAGGGGGTGTAAGAATAGTTTAATCTCAAGGACTGGGCTGTTAGTGATATCAATGTAAAGGCTGTATGGGTGGAGTATTAATATAGCTTCTCTCAGGGACTGTTAGTGATATCAATGTAAAGGCTGTATGGATGGAGTATTAATATAGCTTCTCTCAGGGACTGTTAGTGATATCAATGTAAAGGCTGTATGGATGGAGTATTAATATAGCTTCTCTCAGGGACTGTTAGTGATATCAATGTAAAGGCTGTATGGATGGAGTATTAATATAGCTTCTCTCAGGGACTGTTAGTGATATCAATGTAAAGGCTGTATGGGTGGATTCAGATGGAGATGCCAAGGTCGATGTAGGGCTCTGGTCAAAAGTAGTGCACTACATCTGGAATAGGAAGCCATTTGGTACAAAGCTTTATCTCTGCAGCGCTAGCCTATTATACCGTACAGCTGCCTCAACTGACACGTTCTGCTGCTTCCCATCAACACTTCCATAGTATCCCGATACTCTTGGTTGGTCTTCAACACTTCCATAGTATCCTGATACTCTTGGTTGGTCTTCAACACTTCCATAGTATCCTGATCCTCTTGGTTGGTCTTCAACACTTCCATAGTATCCTGATCCTCTTGGTTGGTCTTCAACACTTCCATAGTATCCTGATCCTCTTGGTTGGTCTTCAGCACTTCCATAGTATCCTGATCCTCTTGGTTGGTCTTCAACACTTCCATAGTATCCTGATACTCTTGGTTGGTCTTCAACACTTCCATAGTATCCGGATACTCTTGGTTGGTCTTCAACACTTCCATAGTATCCTGATACTCTTGGTTGGTCTTCAACACTTCCATTGTATCCTGATACTCTTGGTTGGCCTTCAACACTTTGATAGTATCCTGATACTCTTGGTTGGCCTTCAACACTTTGATAGTATCCTGATACTCTTGGTTGGCCTTCAACACTTTGATAGTATCCTGATACTCTTGGTTGGTCTTCAACACTTCGATAGTATCCTGATACTCTTGGTTGGTCTTCAACACTTCCATAGTATCCTGATACTCTTGGTTGGTCTTCAACACTTCCATAGTATCCTGATACTCTTGGTTGGTCTTCAACACTTGGTCTTGGTATTGTTCTGTTGTCATATCAACACATTGTCCAATAAACATGACACTATAATTAGGCTAGGTCCCTCTGCTTGGGGCTGGGCCCAGATAGTACAGTACAGGAGAGGACCAGGGCCCAGATAGTACAATACAGCAGAGGACCAGGTGCTGGGCCCATATAGTACAGTACAGGAGAGGACCAGGGGCTGGGCCCAGATAGTACAGTACAGCAGAGGACCAGGGCCCAGATAGTACAGTACAGGAGAGGACCAGGGCTGGGCCCAGATAGTACAGTACAGCAGAGGACCAGGTGCTGGGCCCAGATAGTACAGTACAGCAGAGGACCAGGTGCTGGGCCCAGATAGTACAGTACAGGAGAGGACCAGGGCCCAGATAGCAGGGCCCAAAACCTCTAATTGTCAGCCACTATTCAGATTGCCTGGTCCTGGATGTGTTTGTGCCGTCTTGCCAGGACAACGCCATGTTAAATTTCAACCCCAGGAGTTGGCAAGACAGCACAAACAGATCGAGGACCAAGGTGAACTGCAACCTGCATAAAAACTAAAAAAAACTAAAATAGGCCTACAGCATCCACCTCCACTCCTGATCCATACCGCTTAACATGGTGGGACGTGAAACATGCAGATTAGGCTGTTGGCAGCCCAGAAGCGTTCCCCTCTCACGTGATCTGGGTTGGATGAGGATCCTTTCACCTAGACTTATATCATTACAAATCTCTGGCTGGCTGCTAAGGCCTTTCCACTGACCATGCCTGATCTGCAATATGTCATGTGTGTGTGTGTGTGAGATTGTGTATGTGTGTGTGTGTGAAGAGGGAAACCAGTTCGACGGGATCTGTTATATTTCAGCATGACCTACCTACCCATCGTTCAACTGATCAATCCACTTCCCAAGTCTACAGTGAGCCTTCGTACCAGCCTTCCTGTTTAGTGGGCAGACGAAGCTGGGTGATGGTAGCAGCAGTAGTGAGCCTTCGTACCAGCCTCCCTGTTTAGTGGGCAGACGAAGCTGGGTGATGGTAGCAGCAGTAGTGAGCCTTCGTACCAGCCTCCCTGTTTAGTGGGCAGACGAAGCTGGGTGATGGTAGCAGCAGTAGTGAGCCTTCGTACCAGCCTCCCTGTTTAGTGGGCAGACGAAGCTGGGTGATGGTAGCAGCAGTAGTGAGCCTTCGTACCAGCCTCCCTGTTTAGTGGGCAGACGAAGCTGGGTGATGGTAGCAGCAGTAGGATGGATCACTGGGGACCAGGAAAGGAGGAGAGTCTCTGTTTCCTATTCATCAGGACACACATTTTTGCAATAGAAAAACTAAAAAAAAAAAAGCATTTCTTATTGGACAAATTCAGGTAGTCCCTCCCAATTTCTGTCAAATTTTCTCCAGTTTGGTGCCTAATGAATATGACCCAGGAGAGGAGGAGAGCCCAGACTTGGCTGCCTCTCCCAGGACATTTCAGGGAAGAGGTTGTGGCACTCAGGCACTGTGGGGTGGTGGTGTTGCCTTTCAATGAGGGCTTATCACTCAAGTAGACGCAAAACACCTGCTTCTGTATAGAATCTTACATGGATGATGTCATTATACATGGCAGCTAGGCCTAACTTGCGCGTGAAGGATTGAATCTCTTGAAAGGAACAATATTCTAAACAGCTAAATTCAGCTGTATTGCAAATGAAAAAAAGTCTAAAAAAGTGCATTATAAAACTCACCAGATGTTGACAGAGTTGTGTAATAATCCCACAAAACAACACCCCATGAGATGATTATAGATGCACTGTTAACTGCCCATTTCAATGACTTCCCATGCACCCCACAACAAAAGGATGCTTGTTATGCGTGTTTGGGTTTGTTCTTGTAACATTCCAGAAATTCTAGTACAGCATGTAGACTACTAGACCTGAGGAAGACAGACTGTTATTCAAACAATGCACCAAATGATGATTGAATTATATTACATGGTTCGGTAGCTTAAAATGCTTAATAGGCTAAAGACTTGTACTAATATTTGAGTGTGATGAAACAATCTGGATTACAGGCACGCGTCCCAAATGGCACCCCATTCCCTATATAGTGCACTACTTTTGACCATAGGGCCCTGGTCAAAAGTAGTGCACTAAATAGAGAATAGGGTGCCATTTGGGACACATCCTAGTCATCATGGGACTATGTCCAAACATTGCCTAATCGAGCTGACAGTTTGGACGAGTATTTAATTAGAGTTAAGAGTCAGTCATGATGAACTAAACCTGAATTCTCTCTAGCTAACGAACTGCAAGTTATTCTCATCTCCCTCCACCCCCCCGTTTCTCCTTTATTGTTCAGCTGAGGGAGTGTGACCCTAAAAAAGACAGTTACTCAAAACAATAGGACTGGGTTGTGTTCATTAGGAAACAAACGGACGAAACCGGACAGAAACGACTACTACCTGGAGTCCAATAAGAAACACTCACTTTTGTTTTCTGTTGCAAAACGTTTTCAGTTGTGTGTCCTAATGAATACGACCCTAGTTGGCACTTCTTCCTTCCTCAGGTTACAGCCAAGGCGGCGTTTTTCACTAGAAACAAAAGCAACTTGGCTCCGAGGTAGCTATGCTAGAAAACAGGCACTTTCCTTTTCTTTTCTGACATGTAGAAACAAGGAGCTAGTCCGTGTGGGAGGGTTTCTTAAAGCTTTTATTGGACTGACAGCACAAAGGCAGTCACTAACAACCGGAGCTTGTGTAGGCTAAGCTAACAACCGGAGCTTGTGTAGGCTAAGCTAACAACCGGAGCTTGTGTAGGCTAAGCTAACAACCGGAGCTTGTGTAGGCTAAGCTAACAACCGGAGCTTGTGTAGGCTAAGCTAACAACCGGAGCTTGTGTAGGCTAAGCTAACAACCGGAGCTTGTGTAGGCTAAGCTAACAACCGGAGCTTGTGTAGGCTAAGCTAACAACCGGAGCTTGTGTAGGCTAAGCTAACAACCGGAGCTTGTGTAGGCTAAGCTAACAACCTGGGCCCAGTTTCCCGATAGCAATTTAAATTTAGGCTTACGAGTGTTTTAACAATGCATCTTTCCTACAAATGGCCGAAGATGTAACATGTTTCCCAACACCCCGCAGAGAGAACGCTCACTATCGTTGAGGCATTTGTCGCTACTGATAGGATCGAAAGAAAAGCCGGTGCCGCTCTCGGATCAGCTTTCTCCATTCAAATTTTACATTAAGATTATAATTATTCCACAATACTGACGATGGATCAGCTCCTAGAGAAATATTAAAATCACATACGGCTGCAAATATTGAGGCAGCTTATTCTAATGCGTACCCTATAAATCAAGATGTGGCACATCACTGCATACCTGTTAGGCTACACGTCATGAAATAAGAGGCAGAAATGACAAACCGTAGCCAAATAGCAAAATAAAACTATAGGCTACATGAAATTGTAGCCTATACTGTTGGTAGGCTATTTATCTTTTAATGCAGTCATCTCCGTTTTCATTTGAAGCATCCTTTTAGCCTTCGCTTGTTTGTAATAATTGCAAAGACATTTGGCAACTTTGTATTTTGTAGTCAGGGCCTATACACAGAACGGTCTTTTTAAACAGGCAAATCTTCTTGTGTTGTTATTTCGGCTGATGTTTCCATGGCATCCATGGTTACGTTGACATTTAGGCTAGCCTACGGTACTTCAACGTCCGGACAGACGATCATTAATAAAAGAAAACACTAGACCTGTGTGTTTACTGTGCCTGTTTAGGCTACCTGAAGTGGCCTACTAAACTAGGCAAACAGATCGTCATCAACTGTTGCTTACATAGTCATAATCAGTGTTGGGATTAGTTACTTGAAAAAGTAATCTTACACTTTACATTTAACAAAAAATCAACGCATTACTTTACAATATTACTTTGTGTGGAAAGTAACACGTTATGTTACTTTGTGTTACTTTCTGTTTGACTCTCAGAGGGAGCAAGACAAGCCGCGCTCCACCAAAGACAGGCTCCTTACTAACTCAGGTTGGATCACTACTTTCTCCTTTCATCTGTGGTGCTGCTTTCCTGTGCTGGTCTACAAAGTGCCGCGCTGTCATATGGGCTGCTTAATTAGCCATATATACTACAAGCCAAACATCTGTACAGATGATGTCCTATCTTTACATTCAAAATCTCTCTCCAGCTGCAAGTTCTGATTATGGACCACACGTAGGCAGACCCATAGAGATGTATAGAGGGCACACTTGCCAACACGGACCCATAGAGATGTATAGAGGCCACACTTGCCAACACGGACCCATAGAGATGTATAGAGGCCACACTTGCCAACACAGACCCATAGAGATGTATAGAGGGCACACTTGCCAACACGGACCCATAGAGATGTATAGAGGGCACACTTGCCACCACGGACCCATAGAGATGTATAGAGGCCACACTTGCCAGCACGGACCCATAGAGATGTATAGAGGGAACACTTGCCAGCACGGACCCATAGAGATGTATAGAGGCCACACTTGCCAACACGGACCCATAGAGATGTATAGAGGGAACACTTGCCAACACGGACCCATAGAGATGTATAGAGGGCACACTTGCCACCAGACGGGAAAGCCCATAGTTATCCCAAGCGATCAACGGCAAAGATCAGAGGTGCGCATTTCTATGGACAGCAGCTGTCATGACATTTCTCCAAACAGCCTTTCTCCATCTTGCTTGAGAACTAAATGAGGAAACAAGTTGAGATCGGATCATGGTAACATGCGCCCGGTAGAGATATGATTCTGAAAGTAACGCACGCGTTGTTTGACAAAGTAACTGTAATAATATTAATTACACGCTACTTTACTCCGTTAGTGATAAAAGTAAATCGGATTACATAACGCGTTACTTTGTAACCCGTTATCCACAACACTGGTCATAATAGGCCATCACTGTCTATCCATTGATCACATGTATTTCTCAAACAAACCATAACACAATAAACTCTTTAGTAGTTGTACATTTCATTGTCTCCCATGATGAAATCATGGAGGGGGCCGTGGATCCGTCTCTGTCCGTTAGCACATTAAATCACACGCGATCTCAGACAGCACTGGCCCAAATTTTTTTACGAAACTTGTGTGAATGACGCGTCTTGCCATAGAGATCCGGCATTTACTAAATGACACTGATTGGCCCAATGGGGGGAGCTTATAATAATGAACTGAAATGGGTTAATCACACGCGATACGTCAGTCGGCCCGAGGGGAAACTGTGGAATGACCACAAAGTGAACAGGAAATAAAGTAGGACCGAGGTGGAAATTGTAGTTGGCACACACGCAAACTGTTTCACCACTGTTTTCTGCCTGAGCATGTGCTTTCAAAAGGGGGCTTTTCCCAATATTCAAAACAATGTTTGCTTGGAAATAGCCATTTTAAAAATGGGTCATTCAAGACAAGTTTACCACATTTTTTACTTTGACCCCAAAAGGATTATTGACAGCAAAGAAAGCCTAATATTAACTTTGCATTGACGAGAGAGACCTACCAGTTGGCTGTGTGAGAGAGTCGACAAGCCAGGGCAAGCTCCCGAAGAGGTATGTTGGTATTAGTAATAAGGGTGTGGTACAAGCTTGTTGCACAGTTGCCCTTTTAACCACAATTACCTTGCTTAGTGGCCGTGCGATTAGAGTGCCATCATCATATAAGGAGACTGACTGTAGCCTACTCTAATGCTGTTAATGTAGCCCTCGTCAGTATTCATTAACTGTTATCCAGTGTATGAACTAGCACTGAAAATCTGCTTACTTAGGCGTCACACAATAATAATGAAGGCCTACTACTGTAAACAAAACAATAACAGTACTACTGGCAAGAGGAAACGGTCACTTGACAACTAGGCCTAGGCCTATTGCAATAGGCCTTGAAACAACTGTTTGATACACCGGGACTCTAGTCTCTCAAGCATGAAACGCACCGAGAATCTCACTGCCGATGGGTCCTTATCACAGTGGGAGGCCGTTCCTTCTCATGCTAGAACAACAGCGGTACCTGCTGCGTGACGACCCGGTGGCGACCAACCTACCGATTCTACTTGTAGAATCGCAATGCTCGTCAGTGGCCAGCAACTTGATTTTGAGCCAATCAGACAGCACGAACCCCACCCCCCAAAAAAAGTAAAAGAAAGGCATTTTCTCCGTACATCCACGGATGAACCAGTCACACTTCATATGCAATATAGGCTGTGTGGTGGTAGCTAGCTAAGTGCACAAACGCAATGCACACAACACTAAATCATTCTTCCAAGCCAGCTAACCACTGTAGCTAGAATTGACATAATTAAATCACAATGGATTAGCTAGTTTCAACGAAACAGCAGCCTGTGTTAGTTGCCAAGTTAGTGCAGTGTCCTTAGCTAGCTAGCAAAGTTGTACTAGCTAGCGAATATGCTATGGAGTATGCTATGGAGAGTGAATTAAAATGTTTCTTCGTCATTTTGCTAGGTAGTTATCTAGCTGTGGCCATCTGGCTAGTATCAACAAAGGCTTTCTACAAAATGGCAACATTAGCGCGGATAGCTTGGAATCTAGACTACAAGCAATATGCACGGATATGCATTGCCAAACAACGCTACTGCCACCTTCTGGTTTGGAGTATTTTAAGAAGGCTGAGTGGCTGACGACTTCCAAGGTCTTTGCTGTGTGAACACAAAAGAGATTGAACAGTGTCGGCAGTCAGAGGTGCCAAGTACTGTCTCAAGGCAAACATTTGACAATCCTACCGGAGTGTCTGAACTTTAAGACTCAAGGCCCACTGGCAGTGCAGTAGAGAGCGAACTCTAGTCTAGAGGTCTTCACGAATATACCCGAAACCGGTTACCCGAGACGGCCACGCACCTCGGATCTGTGTGAAAATATGTGAAATGCCGACAAGATCTGAAATTATATTTGAAGAAGAAAATATCCTGATTAAATGACCTTTGCTACGCATGGCAGAGTTGGTTCAGGTTCTTTCAATATATTAATCTCTATCTTCCGCCTGTCTGCCTCTGTTTGGCTTGAGCTCTCGCTATAGGGAACTAGCATCATTGTTTCAACTGGGCCCTCACTGTCTCCCATTCCAATGATGCGCTCAGGACAGACTGCTGTATTTGCGCAAGGGATAAGTGTACAGGTAGCCTATTTTATCACCAGTTTCCACTGGAGATATGGGATCAGAAATTGTTGCTAATTCACACTGAGGCACAATGGTTAGGCCTATCAAGGAGTGTTGAACAGGCCGGGTACTTCTATGCGTGCTCAAGCATGATATATACAAAATAAAACATTAAAAAGGGTAAACTCACAATTAAATAATGAATGCGCACGAATTAGCAGGAGACAGAGCGCATTCTGTAGAGAGACGCGCCTATACATCTTCACCACACGCCCGATCCCGTCTTGTCTCAACATTTTAAATTTGGGATGTCATCTATGAAAATACTAAACAAAATCAATGATTTTAGATACATCTGAAAATGCATGTGAAATGTCAACATGCACTGCCAGACAAGTCAAAACTACACTGCACAAAAAATATTAAAACGCAACATGTAAAGTGTTGGTCGTCCCATGTTACATGTGCTGAAATAAAAGATCCCCGAAATGTTCCATGCGCACAACACAACGCCACAGATGTCTCAAATTGAGGGAGGGTGCAATTGGCATGGTGATGCAGGAATGTCCACCAGAGCTGTTGCCAGAGAATTGAATGTTCATTTCTCGACCATAATGTCGTTTTGGAGAAGTGGAAGTACGTCCAACCAGCCTCACAACCGCAGACCACGTGTATGGCATCGTGTGGGCAAGAGGGCTGCGGATGTCAATGTTGTGAACAGAGTGCCCCATGGTGGCGGTGGGGTTATGGTATGGGCAGGCATAAGCTATGGACAATGAACACGATTGTATTTTATCGATGGCAATTTGAATGCACCGAGGTACTGTGACGAGATCCTGAGGCCCATTGTGAGGCCCATTTTTTAAAGGTATCTGTGACTAACAGATTAATATCTGTATTCCCAGTCATGTGAAATCCATAGATTAGGGCCTAATGAATTTATTTCACTCGACTGATTTCCTTATATGAACTGTAACTCAGTAAAATCTTGGAAATTGTTTCATGTTGCGTTAATATTTTTTGTTCAGTACATTTTGCTTGCTTTCGTGGCAATAAAGCTGCATTTTTTTATATTTCGGAAAACAAATGACTGGGTCCTGTCTTGGATGGGAATTTTACAGATCCAATTCGGTTTGGAGCTCAATTTCGGGATCCGAGAAGACCTCTACTGTCCAAGACTGGCAGTGCAGTAGCAAACTACCTTGACATTCAGCTCCTTCCTCTCTCATTGCCTTGACTAATAAACACACTCTTGTGATGTCCTGGTAGGAAATGACAAGGAGTTATGCAGGCTTTTTCTTCTTTCAGGAGAGCAATAAAAGTAGCCCATTCTAAGTTCATAACTAACCTACCTGTAAGCCAACTTTGACATAGTTGAACACTTTCCAGAGACTCAGCAACAGGTTTAACTGTTTGCAGTAATGCAAAGTACAAACAAATTGCTTAGTACCCTAGTTAGACTGCTTGACAGCAACTGTGATCGCAGAGGATTGAAGATGATATCTTAGTAATGTGTGATTACGTGGCAGCAGCAGAATCATGATGGTATTGATACATAGAAGAGGATAAGTTTGGCAACAGCGCTCCAATGGCCTACTACAAACAACTACGACCTTATCACGTCCGGCACTGCCAAACCACATATTGTGCAACCTACTGCTATGAGAAACCCTGAGCTTACTGACAGCTCTAGTCTGTGTTGTCAGTCTGAATGCGATTTTCGGTGTGCCGTAAAACTTGACCTTTCTCTACTCTGCGTAAATGCTATGTCATAGTAGTTCATTCCTTGTTCAGTTCAGTCAAGTGTCCTGCAGGGCCAAGTTTGGGGCAGCTAGCGAGGTAGCGCAGCTTTCTAGTCCAAGTAACTATGCCCACTGGACAGGAAGGTAAAACTGGGTGGTGGGTTGTTGTTGTTTTGGTTACTCAATCTGTGAGTAGGCTACTTCCTGTTCAATGGGGGAAAATCACCTCTACTACATTCACGTTGAAGAACACTTGTTTCATGTTGAATAGCACCAATGTATAGTTGAGATAACGTTTTTATTTTGCTTATTTGAAAAGCTAGCGTTAGTCAATTTAGCTAGATAGCTAATCGTTATTAGAATGCCTTATCGTTATCAGAATTGTTAGCTAGTTAGTCATCTTGGTAAACACCCTAAATAACCACGTTGAACAGGTTGCAGTGACTTGTAGTGGACCCCCAAAAAACGAGTTAGCTAGTTGCGACACAGATGAATGCCTGTTGATGTGAGTTAGTGACAGGCTATCACTAGCAGCTAGGCTAACGTTAGTTAGCTCGCATTTTCTATTCTACGTACAACACGTTTAACCCTTTGTAGTCTGGACAAGATTGAAGCACACGTCCAGTCGCAGTTAGCCACGTATCAACGTACCTGAAGTGTGGTGATGTGTTTGTCGTTGAATTTATTTTCACAATACCGCAACACGAGCGACGTCTTTCCGACACAGCCCTCTCCCAACAAAACCACCTTGAAAGAGTAGGTTTTGTTGCCTGCTCCACCGCCAGCCGCCATGGTGAAATAAATATTATTATGAATAGAAGTAGCCCAGTCGAAGTATCTCCCTCTAATCACATTAGATGTCTCAAATCGAAATCAAGAAATAGTCAAGGACACGAATCCCCTGCGAATCAGAATAGGAACAAATGTCAGTCGCCCAGCTCTTGTAGACCAAAGTGATTTCCCCCACCCTCAGCTCGCTGGTTCGCTCTCCTCTCCCCTCTCAACCCGTACTAATGGCGTCTCTTCCTACGTCATGCACGGGGATCATATGATGAACTGGACAGCAACAATCCAAAGTGCTGGAGCTGAACAGTGGCTCAGTCTCCGAAATAATCTGAATATTGCATGTTAGAGCAAAGAAGACAGAAATTAGGAAATGAATAAAAACTGTAAACAAAATAAGACAGTTTGAAAGATGAAAAGTTACAAGCTCGGTAGTCAGTGTAATAAAAACTAGTCCTAAAAACTGAATTATGATGGGCTATGATTCATGTGGTTGGTTGTTCACCAGGATCATTATCTCTGCAATACCCTCCTGAATGAGAATAATTTGTCATACATAAATCATGAGGAATATATTTATCCTCTGAGCCATATGGCAGTGATATTTTATTTAAGCATTTCTGACAATCTGCTTATTTTCACATCAAAATATCATATAATTCTTGCAAGGCTCCCCGAACAAGATGCTGAAGTCCCCAATGCTGTACATACACACAGAGAGAGAAGACTAAGTGCTTGCCTCAAATCTGCTTTTTTAGAAAGAAGTATGCTTGTTTTGTTCAAACTTGACCTACTTCTGTTTCTACTAGAGACTTATTGGGGTAAAAATTCAGAAAATTACCCCTTTCTTAACTAGATAACGACCATACTTTAAAAAAAAATCCAAGGCACTCTGTTGTGGAAAAGTTAAAAAGCTTTTATTTTAGCGGCTATTGAATAGCAACAAACGTAAGCGCACAAACGCCTTGCGGCTCACCGGCCTTCATCAGGGTGGCCTGTGAGCCGCAACGCGTTGGTGCGTTTGGATTTTTTTGCTATGCAATAGCCGCTAAAATAAAAGCTTTTCAACTTTTTTTTCTTTTTTCTTTTTTTATCCACAAGAGAGCGTGCAACCCTGGTAGGCTATTTCATTGAGTCTCTAGAGCCTGTATTCACAATTAGCTAATTAATTATTGTTGAAGGTAACAAGTTATCTAAAACATTGGTATCGAAATGATCTCAAGGACATATCAAACCAAACAAAGAGTTTCACTACAGCCTTATCCAACACTAGTTACTGTCACAACAAACCTCTTGAATATCACCTTCAATGAAAAAAAAAAAAAAACATTAAAAGTAAGACAGGAATTTTCATACATGCCTGATGACTCAGTCAAATGTTTATTGAAAGCAGTGAGCTAAGTCCTTTTTTGCTAATTACATATTGAAACTGAGCAACATAAAGCCAATGTACAAACAGAATATAAAGTAGTCTACTTTTTAACAAACCATGAAGTCTACCTGTGCAAAGGGCATACATACAGAACACTTGTTTGAGATTATAACACCCCCACCACTTAAAGCCCTGTACAATAAATGTCCTCTAAAGTGCAAATAGCATTATACATTCACCAGAAAAACTATGACAAAGAAACACTAACAGTGCGAAATAGATGAAGAATATAACCCTCTCCGTGTGTGCACCATATTGCATAATGGATAAATAAAGTAAATAACATTTGGGCAGCTTGATTAGTAAGAACATCTTAAAAAGATGGTATCATGTCAGAAAAGTGTCAATGATGGATTGACCTGACCATCTTAGCAGAGAGATGAATACCGTAAAGACCTCACACTGTACTTAAAAAGGTCATTCGTTTATTTAGAGTTCTCTTTCTCTTCCCGTCTGGGTCTGGGAGATGATGGTCTGGAACCAAGAATAAACAAATGGAAAAATTGCATTTAGACTACACGGCCTGCTGCAGTTACAGAAAGGGGGAAACTTCATTTAGTCAAATCCACACACTCCAAATGTCAGTCAAATGACAAAACAAAACAAATAACATTTGTCTGACAAAGTGACATTTGAATCATACTTACATGTCCTTGATAGCTTTCCTCATGAGCTGTCTTGTACATGGGGACATCACATTGTCTGTTGGACTCCTTATTTCAGACCTACATTGCCACACGAGGGAGTAGAGAGAGAGAGAGAGAGAGAGAGAGAGAGAGAGAGAGAGAGAGAGAGAGTAGCGCGAGATTAGACCGAGAGCAGAGAGAGTAGAGCAGAGAGAGAGAGTAGAGCAGAGAGAGAGAGAGTAGAGCAGAGAGAGAGAGAGAGTAGAGCAGAGAGAGAGAGTAGAGCAGAGAGAGAGAGAGAGTAGAGCAGAGAGAGAGAGAGAGAGAGTAGAGCAGAGAGAGAGAGAAGAGCAGAGAGAGAGAGTAGAGCAGAGAGAGTAGAGCAGAGCAGAGAGAGAGAGTAGAGAGAGAGAGCAGAGAGAGTAGAGCAGAGCAGAGAGAGAGAGTAGAGAGAGAGAGTAGAGAGAGTAGAGCAGAGCGAGAGAGTAGAGCAGCGAGAGAGAGCGAGAGAGTAGAGTAGAGAGAGAGTAGAGCAGAGAGAGAGAGTAGAGCAGAGAGAATAGAGCAGAGAGAGAGAGTAGAGCAGAGAGAATAGAGCAGAGAGAGAGAGAGAGAGTAGAGCAGAGAGAGAGAGAGAGAGAGTAGAGCAGAGAGAGAGTAGAGCAGAGCAGAGAGAGAGTAGAGCAGAGCGAGAGTAGAGCAGAGAGAATATGTCAAGCATGTTAATTTGACAAAAGCTAAATCCCTTCTAGCCAGGACCCTGACTTGGGGCACTCTCACGTGGGTTATAAGTAATCTGTCACATGGTAACGTTACACAGGTGACCGGAAGTATTTGCAAAGGTGAGCGCTTATTATACCTCTGTGGGTGAATTGAATCAAAGATTATGGATATACTGACAAGATACACGTCTCTCCGCCCTAACAATGGGAGTTGTTGTCCACAAAGCGGCACGGCGGACTGTCTAGCTCCCGCCTATCCTTTCTTAGGATTGGTCTCATTATTGTAATCCCTTTATGAATATTCAATGAGGGTTGTTGACGTCAACCACCTGTATTCAATCGAGAGATGCTATGCTACTAGCCTCATGCCATGAATATGCATAGTCATCTCGAGACAACACCAATATAAATGTTTTTTTCTCAAAGTTGCCGGGATGTCATGTGTGCTACTTATATCAGTACACCCGTAACAACTTAAGCAATACGAAACGTCTGTTAGGTCAAATAAACTTCAGGTAGAAAATAAGCCATACATTTTTTGGTTGAACAAAAATTCGACACTTCATACAAAAACTCCTTGCTTGGTGGGTGAAAAAACGCCACCTGCTGGAGGAAGGCAGATTTTCCGCAAAGTTGGTCCTCTCTCTTCCTCTCTAATTGAATTGAGAGGAGAGACAGATCTGTATATAATGAAGAGATGCTCATGTCTCCGCCCCAAAAATAGAGTACCACAGTATGAGTCATAATACCCATAAAACCTAGCGGTCAAACAGGGAAATGGTATCAAAACGTTTTTCCCCATAGGGGCTTTTAGAAACACTTAAAATAAGGGCTGTGTTTCGTGTAGGCTTACCCTGGCTTGACGTTTTGATAACAGTGTAAATATATTGGAGAAGGTGACCTTTATCAATATATTTGCCTGTATTTACCCCCAACAAATGAAATGCTAATTAGCTGCTAATGTGGCTATCATAAAGAACTACAAATGCCATCATGATCTGGACGATACTGCCGAATCGAGGCAAAGGTAAGAATCTCTGGATTAACTATCTAATGTTAGCTAAATGCAGTAATGAATGAATTGGCTACATTTCTTTAAAATGTACCTGTTAGCAAATGTGCCAGTTAGAGATGACATCCAGGAGCTTGCAGGGATTTGTAGTCTTGCATGATGTCTACTTTTATGCCAATTAACATTTTGGAATCTGAGAGTAAATAGAGCCGAATATATTGACGAATCACCTTGCCCGAGAGAGATTGACATGGTTATCAAAATGTCACTCCAGGGTAAGCCTACACAAAACACAGCCCTTATTTGAAGTGTTTCTCAAATCCCCTATGGGAAAACGATTGGAACCATTTCCCTGCTTGACCGCTAGGTTTTACGGGTATAATGACACCTCCACTGTGGGGCTCTCAGCCGGGAAGACAGGCGACAAGTCACTTCTGCAATTAATGGGAAGACCACCCAACTAAATATCTACGCCTGGAAACCAAATTCTGGTCGATTCATTAAATGCTCTCCACCTGTGCCAGTGGCGTTTCATCGACACTACGCATTGCATAATTTATACTGTATAAAAATTGTAGGTTTTACATGCATTAATCTAACAATCATTTCAACTTTCACAACGTACTTCTCTTGAATCTTCTTTCTTTTCGCCAGGCTTGGTGTCGGTGGCTGTTGATTGAGGTGAGTATACATCGACTGCAGTGCTTTCCCAGAGCTCATTTTCTCTGCAGAAAGCCATCATGACATGAACGACAGTTTATATCCATAGCGAATTATGTAAACATTGTTGCAACTTGCATACAATAACGTACGCTCTACAATACGAACTGGAAATCGTTTTAAATTATGTAATTGATTATAACAACAAGTACACTTTCATTGTAGCAGTTAAAAGAACCCACCTTTATCTTTGTTGCCACAGTCGTGTAGCAAGCAGGAACTAGTAGTTTAGGCTCCAGATCCAGTTCGTTTAGTAACGATCAGCTGCGTTCATGTGAAGTAGGACATTTCGAACGTGGCGCTCCATGACGTTTTTCAAATACGCTCCTCTCATTGGTAGTTGCCACGGCACAAGCATAACAAACCGCCCTCTCAGAAAACATTTGACATACCTCATAATTTTATTTTCTCAGTAACTGTGTACATTGCAAGCTTTGTGATTTTTTTTGGGGAAAATAAACTCCAATCCTTAGACATGTTTAACCAGAAAAGTCGAATACTTTTCATTGTTGTATAACACAAATGTAATTTACATTCATACATTTTATGTGTAGGAGGAACAGGCACTTTTTCTATATTTCAAACCCACAGCACCAGCTGAGCCTTCAAGTGTACAGAGAATATCCCCATGTATGCTCCAACTAAAACATAATATATTATTTATCGAGAAGCTTTAAAGCGCTCGTTCAAAAGACGTGCGCCCAACGTGGGGCTCGAACCCACGACCCTGAGATTAAGAGTCTCATGCTCTACCGACTGAGCTAGCCGGGCTTGCAACATATCAGGAAACTCCCCCTTTACAAACCATGAGGCGCGAACCCTGCCCCACTCTTTTCTTACAATTCACACAGAGCTCGCTCCAACACTGATGCAATTACTCAGTGAGTCACCACTGCATACACAAAGCCCTTGATCCGTGTTCACAAAGCCTCCCAGGGTAGGAGTTCTGATCTAGGATCAGGTTCCTTCTGTCCACGTCATCTGATTCAATATAATCTAAACGCAAAACTGATCACAGATCAGCACTGCTACTCTAAAAGGCTTCGTGAATACAGACCCTCATCCTAGATCAGCTGCTGGTGTAATCTGTACTCGGATCACGGTCCTTGAAAAAGGGTAAACATCACTGGTAATGCTACTCTCTCAACATTCATATGATGCAATAAGGCAAAAATCCATCAAGTATTTATTCCAATGCTAATTGTTTACAGCATCAATTGGAGACTTATCAAAATAACCATTACAAACCACATTTGTAAAGGACTTAATAATAATAATATGCCATTTGTTTGGGGGCTGGTGACATAAAAACACTTTCACTTCTGTCTCTCTCATTCCTTCTCTAATGTAGGGTGTAGGCTCCTCTCACCCCGTCTCTCACCCCTTCTCTCACCCCGTCTCTCACCCCTTCTCTAGTGTAGGGTGTAGGCTCCTCTCACCCCTTCTCTCACTACTTCTCTAGTGTAGGGTGTAGGCTCCTCTCACCCCTTCTCTCACCCCTTCTCTAGTGTAGGGTGTAGGCTCCTCTCACCCCTTCTCTCACCCCTTCTCTAGTGTAGGGTGTAGGCTCCTCACCCCTTCTCTCACCCCTTCTCTAGTGTAGGGTGTAGGCTCCTCACCCCGTCTCTCACCCCTTCTCTCACCCCTTCTCTAGTGTAGGGTGTAGGCTTCTCTCACCCCTTCTCTAGTGTAGGGTGTAGGCTCCTCACCCCTTCTCTCACCCCTTCTCTCACCCCGTCTCTCACCCCTTCTCTAGTGTAGGGTGTAGGCTCCTCACCCCTTCTCTCACCCCTTCTCTCACCCCGTCTCTCACCCCTTCTCTAGTGTAGGGTGTAGGCTCCTCACCCCTTCTCTCACCCCGTCTCTCACCCCTTCTCTAGTGTAGGGTGTAGGCTCCTCACCCCGTCTCTCACCCTTTCTCTCACCCCTTCTCTCACCCCTTCTCTCACCCCTTCTCTAGTGTAGGGTGTAGGCTCCTCACCCCTTCTCTCACCCCTTCTCTCACCCCGTCTCTCACCCCTTCTCTAGTGTAGGGTGTAGGCTCCTCACCCCTTCTCTCACCCCGTCTCTCACCCCTTCTCTAGTGTAGGGTGTAGGCTCCTCACCCCGTCTCTCACCCCTTCTCTCACCCCTTCTCTCACCCCTTCTCTAGTGTAGGGTGTAGGCTCCTCACCCCTTCTCTCACCCCTTCTCTCACCCCGTCTCTCACCCCTCACCTTCTCTAGTGTAGGGTGTAGGCTCCTCACCCCTTCTCTCACCCCTTCTCTCACCCCGTCTCTCACCCTTCTCTAGTGTAGGGTGTAGGCCTACTCAAAAGAGAGGTATTACAACAAAAACTCACTATCAAACAAAAAACACTGCTCTCCTATAAAGTCCATACACTTAATGCATTTCAGGAAACAATATAAATTCAAATCTAGATAATGAAAATCAACACTGCTCTCCTATAAAGTCCATGCACTTAATGCATTTCAGGAAACAATATAAATCTAGATGATTAAACTAAGATCAACAAATGTATTACCAAAAAGACACACAATCAGAGTTGAGGTTATTTGTAGCATGGTAACTCCATTTCCTTAGACAACAAGCTAGACCATACTAGGTCAAGTATAAAACATTTCCTTAGACAACAAGCTAGACCATACTAGGTCAAGTATAAAACATTGTATATTGTGGTAGTGGCATGGCTTCAATACAACAAGCAAAACATTTGCTCCAAATTTTGACAAAACAAACATTTGCTCCAACATTTGAAAACACAAATCAGGGAAGTGTAAAGAGCTCCTTCCCTAGTGAGGCCAGAAGCCCCATGCAACACCGGGAAGAACCAAAGCTACTATGATGGAAGAGAAGAGGTTAACGCCATTGTTGTCCAGGATAGGCTTCCCACATATCCGCTTCGTTGTCACAGACTCATAGTTCACAACCTTTCCAACGCTGGCATCATAACCTGGGGAAGAACAGACATCATCTATGAGTAAGAGTGGAGCAGACATTTTCAATGCCTGCGATGTTTGAAATTAAAGACACTTCAAGCGCCTGCTGATATCCATTTGGAATGTATTAAACATATGTAAAAACAAATTTTAAAGGGGTCCATTCAATATGAAAAATCCAAATAAATGAATAACATATTAATCTATATCTCTAGTTAGTTATGTGTCCTTTTCCCTGATAATAACATGAACTAATCCCTGATAATAACATGTTAATAACTAATCCCTGATAATAACGATCTAATCCCCTGATAATAACATGAATAACTAATGGTTGTCAGACCCACCTGAGTACTGCCAGTGTGCTCCCAGGACAGAGTCCAGCATGGACCCCACTAGGCCAGCCATGGCTCCATAGACTATGATTGGCCACTGGGGATCAGCCAGGTGCAGGTCACGGACCAATAGGATTTGAGAGATATAGTAAGCCACGCCCACTGCCAGGCCCCCCAGGAAGCTAGCCAGTAGACCCACTGGGGTCACTCCTCCATTGGTGCCTGTGAAAAGAACAGAGGAACCATTAACACCAATGGAGAGGCTAGCTCTCATGGGGCGCATTGTTAGAACTGACGGTGAATTGGATCCACTAGTAGGCACAGGTGTAGTAGAAACATTTATCTAAAAACAAGCTCCCAAAATAGGAACAGGATGCAGGAAGACTAGACTATTTACAGTATACTATGTGGTTACTATCCCTTACCCCCATTGAAACTGTGTTCAGGTCAATGTCTGTCAGAGGCTAGCACTGAACACAAAACATTATTTACATTACATTTCAATTAACTGACTCCAACCCTGTCCCCTTTTAGATTTCACATATCACCACAGTCTTTTATCCTGTTACTCATCAATGTGAAAAGAAAAGTTGTTGACTGAACAGTCAGTAAACAGATTGACTTTCTTTCCAACCAACCCTCTAGTGTCTAAAATGCTGACACATTTATCAGAAGGAGAAAGGCTTTCAAATCAAAAGATGTGCGCCCAACGTGGGGCTCGAACCCACGACCCTGAGATTAAGAGTCTCATGCTCTACCGACTGAGCTAGCCGGGCTTGCATCACCACATATCACCACCCCCATACAGGCCTCAGTGTGAACCAACCCTGTCCTCTGACAGACCTCACAGGGTGTGAACCAACCCTGTCCACTGACAGACCTCACAGGGTGTGAACCAACCCTGTCCACTGACAGACCTCACAGGGTGTGAACCAACCCTGTCCACTGACAGACCTCACAGGGTGTGAACCAACCCTGTCCACTGACAGACCTCACAGGGTGTGAACCAACCCTGCCTCTTGGATTTCACCAGTCCTCTATATCACCACCCTAGTACTCATCACTATCAGAAGTTGTTGTTTGAACTAAACAGTCCAACAAATACTGGTCATTTATGTTGCACCTGTACTAACAACTATACCTCTAAGGCTGGTTTCCCGGACACAGATGAAGTCCTAGTCAAAAAACATGCTCAATTGAGATTCTTCATAGGAAGTGCTTTTTAGTCTAATAATATAATAAATAATATGCCATTTAGCAGACGCTTTTATCCAAAGCGACTTACAGTCATGAGTGCATACATTTTTGTGTATGGGTGGTCCCGGGGATCGAACCCACTACCCTGGCGTTACAAGCGCCGTGCTCTACCAATTGAGCTACAGAGGACTATGCTTAATCTGTGTCCAGGAAACTACCTGGTATGCAAATCAAAAAGTTAGCGCCCAACGTGGGGCTCGAACCCACGACCCTGAGATTAAGAGTCTCATGCTCTACCGACTGAGCTAGCCGGGCTTGCATCACCACATATCACCACCCCCCATACAGGCCTCAGTGTGAACCAACCCTGTCCACTGACAGACCTCACAGGGTGTGAACCAACCCTGTCCACTGACAGACCTCACAGGGTGTGAACCAACCCTGTCCTCTGACAGACCTCACAGGGTGTGAACCAACCCTGTCCACTGACAGACCTCACAGGGTGTGAACCAACCCTGTCCACTGACAGACCTCACAGGGTGTGAACCAACCGTGTCCACTGACAGACCTCACAGGGTGTGAACCAACCCTGTCCACTGACAGACCTCACAGGGTGTGAACCAACCCTGTCCACTGACAGACCTCACAGGGTGTGAACCAACCCTGTCCACTGACAGACCTCACAGGGTGTGAACCAACCCTGTCCACTGACAGACCTCACAGGGTGTGAACCAACCCTGTCCACTGACAGACCTCACAGGGTGTGAACCAACCCTGCCTCTTGGATTTCACCACTCCTCTATATCACCACCCTAGTACTCATCACTGTCAGAAGTTGTTGTTTGAACTAAACAGTCCAACAAATACTGGTCATTTATGGTGCACCTGTACTAACAACTCTACCTCTAAGGCTGGTTTCCCGGACACAGATGAAGTCCTAGTCCAAAAACATGCTCAACTGAGACTCTTCATAGGAAGTGCTTTTTAGTCTAGGACTATGCTTAATCTGTGTCCAGGAAACTACCCGGTATGCAAATCAAAATGTTTGCGCCCAACGTGGGGCTCGAACCCACGACCCTGAGATTAAGAGTCTCATGCTCTACCGACTGAGCTAGCCGGGCCTGAGGGCAACTGGAATTCCCCCGCGCATAGGAACTGTCAAGATGAGTCAGGAACCCTGCCCCCTCCTGGTTTTAACATCACCTGCCACAGTCATTTACTGGAATGATCTTCTTCCTCAACACTGAGAATAGTTGTAAGTGGAGTCGCACTGTCAATAGATAGACATTATTTACATTACATTTCAATTAACTGACTCCAACCCTGTCCCCTTTTAGATTTCACATATCACCACAGTCTTTTATCCTGTTACTCATCAATGTGAAAAGAAAAGTTGTTGACTGAACAGTCAGTAAACAGATTGACTTTCTTTCCAACCAAC
The DNA here is from genome assembly GCF_020615455.1 of Coregonus clupeaformis. Lineage (NCBI taxonomy): Eukaryota > Metazoa > Chordata > Actinopteri > Salmoniformes > Salmonidae > Coregonus > Coregonus clupeaformis. The sequence continues at coordinate 1,158,054 of NC_059202.1, read as the reverse complement.
CCTCTAGTGTCTAAAATGCTGACACATTTATCAGAAGGAGAAAGGCTTTCAAATCAAAAGATGTGCGCCCAACGTGGGGCTCGAACCCACGACCCTGAGATTAAGAGTCTCATGCTCTACCGACTGAGCTAGCCGGGCCTGGAGGCACAGCCCACACCAGCCCAACTTAACACAACTCTTAGACCAGGATGGGAAATAACAGCCCAATATGTAATAACTCTTAGACCAGGTTGGGAAATAACAGCCCAATATGTAATAACTCTTAGACCAGGTTGGGAAATAACAGCCCAATATGTAATAACTCTTAGACCAGGTTGGGAAATAACAGCCCAATATGTAATAACTCTTAGACCAGGTTGGGAAATAACAGCCCAATATGTAATAACTCTTAGACCAGGTTGGGAAATAACAGCCCAATATGTAATAACTCTTAGACCAGGTTGGGAAATAACAGCCCAATATGTAATAACTCTTAGACCAGGTTGGGAAATAACAGCCCAATATGTAATAACTCTTAGACCAGGTTGGGAAATAACAGCCCAATATGTAATAACTCTTAGACCAGGTTGGGAAATGACACCCCACACCAGCCCAACATGTAACAACTCGTAGACCAGGTTGGGAAATGACCAGTCTAGAGACAATAATAGTAACAACTATCAAAATTAAGTACCCTCTTTTTACATACACTCCACCAAATGGCACCCTATTCCCTATATAGTGCACTACTTTTGACCAGGGTATTTGTGCCATTTGGACTTAGCCATAGTGTGGGGCTGAAAGACATGGTCCAAAGGTCTCATGACCCCCCCCATAGAGAGACAGACCCTGCCAGGAATAGCCTGAATATGGATATATCCTTTAACTTCCTGTTAACAAGCCTCATGACAGCATGAGACTTGACCTTTGACCATGTCCTATACCCTAATCCTCCACTTGTGATAGGACATAGCATTATTACATGGTATAATAGCACCATTATAAACATTCATTTAGTCATTACTGGTTATATATATATATATATATATATATATATATATATATATATATATATATATATATATATATATATATCACACACACAGTACCAGTCAAAAGTTTGGACACGTCTACTCATTCAAGTGTTTTTCTTTATTTTTTTCTTCTACATTGTACATGATTCCATGTGTTATTTCATAGTTTTGATCAAAATCAAATCAAATTTTATTGGCCACATGCGCCGAATACAACAGGTGTAGACATTACAGTGAAATGCTTACTTACAGCCCTTAACCAACAGTGCATTTATTTTTTAGTAAAAAAGTAAAATAAAACAACAACAAAAAAGTGTTGAGAAAAAAAGAGCAGAAGTAAAATAAAATAACAGTAGGGAGGCTATATACATATTATATACAGGGGGGTACCGGTGCAGAGTCAATGTGCGGGGGCACCGGCTAGTTGAGGTAGTTGAGGTAATATGTACATGTGGGTAGAGTTAAAGTGACTATGCATAAATAATTAACAGAGTAGCAGCAGCGTAAAAGGATGGGGTGGGGGGGCAGTGCAAATAGTCTGGGTAGCCATGATTAGCTGTTCAGGAGTCTTATGGCTTGGGGGTAGAAGCTGTTGAGAAGTCTTTTGGACCTAGACTTGGCACTCCGGTACCGTTTGCCGTGCGGTAGCAGAGAGAACAGTCTATGACTAGGGTGGCTGGAGTCTTTGACAATTTTGAGGGCCTTCCTCTGACACCGCCTGGTATAGAGGTCCTGGATGGCAGGAAGCTTGGCCCCAGTGATGTACTGGGCCGTACGCACTACCCTCTGTAGTGCCTTGTGGTCGGAGGCCAAGCAGTTGCCATACCAGGCGGTGATGCAACCAGTCAGGATGCTCTCGATGGTGCAGCTGTATAACATTTTGAGGATCTGAGGACCCATGCCAAATCTTTTCAGTCTCCTGAGGGGGAATAGGCTTTGTCGTGCCCTCTTCACGACTGTCTTGGTGTGTTTGGACCATGATAGTTTGTTGGTGATGTGGACACCAAGGAACTTGAAGCTCTCAACCTGTTCCACTACAGCCCCATCGATGAGAATGGGGGTGTGCTCAGTCCTCTTTTTTTTCCCTGTAGTCCATAATCATCTCCTTTGTCTTGGTCACATTGAGGGAGAGGTTGTTATCCTGGCACCATACGGCCAGGTCTCTGACCTCCTCCCTATAGGCTGTCTCATCGTTGTCGGTGATCAGCCCCCCCCCCCCACCTTGTCACAACACAACTGATTGGTTGAAACGCATTAAGAAGGAAAGAAATTCCACAAATTAACTTTTAAGAAGGCACACCTGTTAATTTAAATGCATTCAAGGTGACTACCTCATGAAGCTGGTTGAGAGAATGCCAAGAGTGTGCAAAGCTGTCATCAAGGCAAAGGGTGGCTACTTTGAAGAATCTCAAATATAAAATGTATTTTGATTTGTTTAAATTTTTTGGGTTACTACATGATTCCATATGTATTATTTCATAGTTTTGATGTCTTCACTATTATTCTACAATGTAGAAAATAGTAAAAATAAAGAAAAACCCTTGAATGAGTAGGTGTAGCCAAACGTTTGACTGGTACTGTATATATGGCCCTTTACGGAGTTAATGAGCCTGGGTTTGGTCTGGCTGAGGACGGGCCCCACCTCTGATGCCCAGGTGTGTGTGTGTACCTGTAGGAACCTCTCTCCAGGAGGTGATGAGCCTGGGCTTGGTCTGGCTGAGGACGGGCCCCACCTCTGATGCCCAGGTGTCCCCCGTAGAGCAGGCCAAGGCCCCCAGCAGAGACAGGCACATCCAGGAGGCCGAGTACTGCTTCCCAAAGTCCACCGGCATCTCCCCAGGACCCACCTGATATTAACCAGGACCACACAATGGAAATAACCTCAGATGTGTGATGATGTACTGTTGGCTGAGGCAGCTGTATATGTATTTAAATGTATAATTAATTAAATTCATTGATTGACCTCGATCATATAGAGCAGGGCCAGCTCTGTGGGGACACCACCGTTACAGAACACCTGCACCCAGTTCCTCTGACCACCTGGAGGGCAAAGGGGACACACATTAAAATGATAGTTCACTTCCAAATGTTTCACTTACTTTTGACCTCCCTAGGGGGTTGTTTTTTTCCCTTGTTTAAATAAGCTAAAACTTCAAAAAGGTGAACTATCCCTTTAAGGTCAAATGGCTTATGCAGGTTTGTCAGATATCACTGACTGAGGCAGATAGACCAACCAATCCAGTAGCAGGCTGTTGCTGACTGGGGTGTGGCCTGACTGGGGCGTGGCCTGACTGGGGCGTGGCCTGACTGGGGCGTGGCCTGACTGGGGTGTGGCCTGACTGGGGCGTGGCCTGACTGGGGCGTGGCCTGACTGGGGCGTGGCCTGACTGGGGTGTGGCCTGACTCTCTAGAGATTCATTTAGCTTAGCTACTGTAGCTTGTTACCTTCTTTATATTCAGAGTCCAGCTTCTTCTTGACTTCTTGTTTCCAGCGCGTCAGCTTGGAGGAAGTGATGAAGAAAGCCAGCAGGGCGGAGAAGAAGCTCATGTTGGCCATGGTGAGGATGAAGCCGACCAGCAGGGCTGTAGGGACAGAGAACTAAAGCATTAAAACAATGCAACTCAAACACACTTGCCTGGTCCCAGATCTGTTTGTACTTGTTTTTATAGCCAACTCTTATGGCCGTTGTTATGACCACGTGTTTGTTTGACATAACAACAACCACAGGAGCTGGCACTAACAGATCTGGGACCAGGTTACAAACTAGGCCTAACTACCTTATCAGAACAGTACTGCAGGACATCGACTCTCTCCATATGATTTCTGAAAGAATCATGATGAAAGTGGCCATTTTATGCCCTTTTTAGACCAATACATGCCTCCTGTAAGACCCTATGATCTGTGAACCGTTCATGAGACAGACATCTTGGTGATATTATCCTTCTTATAGTGTGCTCAACCATATGGAGTATGACTTGATTATGAAAAAAAATATTTCACATTCATTTATTCAACATAAAAAAAAATATTAATATGAATATCTGAAAAGTACCCTTTTTGATTTTGTTCATTTTAAGACATATTGTCTTGGAACAATATACTCTACATCATGTCAGTGATTCTCTCGTTAACACAGGTGAGAGAGTGTTGACAAGGACAAGGGTGGAGATCACTCTGTCATGCTGATTGAGTTAGAATAACAGACTGGAAGCTTTAAAAAGGAGGGTGGTGCTTGAAATCATTGTTCTTCCTCTGTTAACCATGGTTACCTGCAAGGAAACACGTGCCGTCATCATTGCGTTGCACAAAAAGGGCTTCACAGGCAAGGATATTGCTGCTAGTAAGATTGTACCTAAATCAACCATTTATCATGAATAAAGAATGGTAACAACACATCCTCTGAGAGCAACTTCTCCCAACCATCCAAGAACAGTTTGGTGACGACCAATGCCTTTTCCAGCATGATGGAGCACCTTGCCATAAGGCAAAAGTGATAACTAAGTGGCTCGGGGAACAAAACATCAACATTTTGGGTCCATGGCCAGGAAAACTCCCCAGACCTTAATCCCATTGAGAACTTGTGGTCGATTCTCAAGAGGCGGGTGGACAAACAAAAACCCACAAATTCGGGCAAACTCCAAGCATTGATTATGCAAGAATGGGCTGCCATCAGTCAGGATGTGGCCCAGAAGTTAATTGACAGCATGCCAGGGCGGATTGCAGAGGTCTTGAAAAAGAAGGGTCAACACTGCAAATACTGACTCTTTGCATAAACTTAATGTAATTGTCAATAAAAGCCTTTGACACTTATGGAATGCTTGTAATTATACTTCAGTATACCATAGTAACATCTGACAAAAATATCTCATAACACTGAAGCTGCGAACTTTGTGAAGACCAATACTTGTGTCATTCTCAAAACGTTTGACCACGACTGTATAAGTCTAAAAAGAGCCTACAATTGCCACTTCCATCATGATTTTCTCAAAAATTGTTTGTGATACAAACGTCAAAACAACCTTCCTCCCAGTTTATATGTGAGAATTGCCTGAACAATCTGCGATACCCCCAAAAAATATTTCCGGCCTATTCTGCCGTGGAATGTGCCAATTAATACATGAATAAACTGCTCCATCAGTTGAATCATGTGACTCAGCACAGAACCCCGATTTTAAAAGGAATGGTGACTAAATCAGTTCCTCTCAGATCCAAATCACTACACCACATGAGAACCGCCGGTGGCCTGGCTAATGTGTGACTGACGTCAGGGCAACCACTCTTCTCAAACGTACGCCTGGGGCTTGCTGTAACTGTGTGGAACGCATCTTAGATATAATAATAGGAGTCTCTGTTGGGTGTTTGATGCTATTAGTCATTCTAAGATGCGTTCCACACAGAGACTCCTGAGGTTAAAGTGATACTTGGGATTTTGGCAAATCAGTCCCCGAGTGGCGCAGTGGTCTAAGGCACTGCATCGGCAGTGCTAGCTATGCCACTAGAGATCCTGGTTCGAATCCAGGCTCTGTCGTAGCCGGCCGCGACCGGGAGACCTATGGGGCGGCGCACAATTGGCCCAGCGTCGTCCAGGGTAGGGGAGGGAATGGCCGGCAGGGATGTAGCTCAGTTGGTAGAGCATGGCGTTTGCAATGCCAGGGTTGTGGGTTCAATTCCCACGGGGGGCCAGTATGAAAAATAAAAAAATAATGTAATTCGCTCTGGATAAGAGCGTCTGCTAAATGACTTAAAATGTTTAAAAAATGCTTTATCTACTTCCCCAGAGTCCGATGAACTCTCGGATACACATTTGTCTCTGTGTCCTGTATGAAGGAAGTATCTACAGTAGATAGATACTGAATAGTATTATGCAGTATATATATAATTCAGATACTGAATAGGACTATGCTGTACATATACAGATACTGAATAGTATTATACAGTACATACAGCACCAGTCAAAAGTTTGGACACACCTACTCATTCAAGGGTTTTTCTTTATTTTTACTATTTTCTACATTGTAGAATAATAGTGAATACATCAAAACTATGAAATAACACATATGGAACCAAAAAAGTGTTAAACAAATCAAAATACATTTTATATTTGAGATTCTTCAAAAATAGCCACCCTTTGCCTTGATGACAGCTTTGCACACTCTTGGCATTCTCTCAACCAGCTTCATGAGGAATGCTTTTCCAACAGTCTTGAAGGAGTTCCCACATATGCTGAGCACTTGTTGGCTGCTTTTCCTTCACTCTGCGGTCCAACTCATTCCAAACCATTTCAAATTGGGTTGAGGTCGGGTGATTGTGGAGGCCAGGTCATCTGATGCAGCACTCCATCACTCTCCTTGGTCAAATAGCTCTTACACAGCCTGGAGGTGTGTTTTGGGTCATTGTCCTGTTGAAAAACAAATGATGGTCCCACTAAGCGCAAACCAGATGGGATGGCGTATCGCTGCAGAATGCTGTGGTAGCCATGCTGGTTAAGTGTGCCATGAATTCTAAATAAATCACAGACAGTATCACACCTCCTCCTCCATGCTTCACGGTGGGAACCACACATGCGGAGATCATCCGTTCACCTACTCTGCGACTCACAAAGACACGGCGGTTGGAACCAAAAATCTCAAAATTGGACTCATCAGACCAAAGGACAGATTTCCACCGGTCTAATGTCCATTGCTCAGGTTTCTTGGCCCAAGCAAGT
>NC_059202.1:1103833-1148833 GCF_020615455.1 Coregonus clupeaformis | reverse complement strand
TGGTGCAAGGCAGGAAACAAAAAGAGAAGACCAGCATGACAGAGGTGACCAGAAACACTGCTCGGCGCAGTTTAGTCCTATCCCCTACGGTCTTCTTTTTCAGTCTGTTGACAATGCGGACCGTGCAGTAGACCAACACAAAGAAAGGGATGAGAATCTGGGTGAAAAACACAACCTCTCTCAGAGTGTCAGTGACGTCCCCCTGACTGCTACAGCAGCCGGTCTTCAGCATGGTGGGGATAGTCAGGGGCAGAAGTAGTAGCCAGATGATGACAGAGATATGAAGGGACTTTTTGAGGACTACGTTCTTTTTCCCAGGATGAACCACGTTAAAGTAGCGATCGAGTGAAATCACAGCCAGGAAGGCAATACTGGCACCTCGGTTCAGAAACAGCATGAAGAGCATGGCTTTGCAGATCTTCCCATCCGTACTCTGCCGCTCTCCGTGAAGAAAATTGTACGCGTTCACTGGCAAACAGCCTAGCAGAAGAAGGTCAGCCAAGACGAGATTGAACAGGAAAAGGTTGTTGGAGTTCGATTTCCAGAACTTCAGCTTGAAGATAAAGAGATAAAGTACCGAGAGGTTGAGCGGAAGAGCCAGGGTGAATTCCAAAATCATCACAGAGGCGTAAAATCTGTACAGGGGCAGACTTTCTGCTGTGCAGTTATCGTTCAGAAGATCCTCTTCCATAATATGAACTGTCAGAAGCTGTACCCTTTACAGTCAGAAAACGTGTGATCCGGTCCGAATCCTTAACAAGAAGGAAAAGCAGTCCTCAACTCCAAATGAGTGTGTTCAAGGGAAGGGAAGCAAGCTTCTATTCCGTGTGCAGACTTGGTGAAACTGAAGGACTGTACTTTAGTCTGGAACTATTTCCCCCCCAAGCAGCAGTTGTAAATTGTTCAGACTTGTTGGTTGAGCACCTTCCATTCCTGAGTAGGCGAGTCACCACAGGATGAATAGACAAGCAGCTGGTCCCACGAGGGATTGACATTGCATCAGCTCACACACAAAACATTTCTTTCCCATATTTGTCATCTCATCTGTGTATGAGTGACCCTTTTCCTGTGCTACATATTCCCTTGTTACTCCCTGCTGAATTCCTACAGTTGAAGTCGGAAGTTTACATTCACCTTAACCAAATACATTTAAACTCAGTTTTTCACAAAACTCCCTGTTTTAGTAGTAGGATCACCATTTTATTTTAAGAATGTGAAATGTCAGAATAATAGTAGAGAGAATGATTTATTTCAGCTTTATTTCTTTCATCACATTCCCAGTGGGTCAGAAGTTTACATACACTCAATTAGTATTTGGTAGCATTGCCTTTAAATTGTTTAACTTGAGTCAAACGTTTTGGGTAGCCTTCTACAAGCTTCCCACAATTAGTTGGATGAATTTTGGCCCATTCCTCCTGACAGAGCTGGTGTAACTGAGTCAGGTTTGTAGGCCTCCTTGCTCGCACACGCTTTTTCAGTTCTGCCCACATATTTTCTATAGGATTGAGGTCAGGGCTTTGTGATGGCCACTCCAATACCTTGACTTTGTTGTCCTTAAGCCATTTTGCCACATCTTTGGAAGTATGCTTGGGGTCATTGTCCATTTGGAAGACCCATTTGCGACCAAGCTTTAACTTCCTGACTGATGTCTTGAGATGTTGCTTCAATATATCCACATAATTTTCCTTCCTCGTGATGCCATCTATTTTGTGAAGTGCACCAGTCCCTCCTGCAGCAAAGCACCCCCACAGCATGATGCTGCCACCCCCGTGCTTCACGGTTGGGATGGTGTTCTTCGGCTTGCAAGCTCCCCCTTTTTCCTCCAAACATAATGATGGTCATTATGGCCAAACAGTTCTATTTTTGTTTAATCAGACCAGAGGACATTTCTCCAAAAAGTACGATCTTTGTCCCCATGTGCAGTTGCAAACCGTAGTCTGGCTTTTTTATGGCGGTTTTGGAGCAGTGGCTTCTTCCTTGCTGAGCGGCCTTTCAGGTTATGTGGATATAGGACTCGTTTTACTGTGGATATAGATACTTTTGTACCTGTTTCCTCCAGCATCTTCACAAGGTCCTTTGCTGTTGTTCTGGGATTGATTTGCACTTTTCGCACCAAACTACGTTCATCTCTAGGAGACAGAATGCGTCTCCTTCCTGAGTGGTATGACGGTTGCGGGGTCCCATGGCGTTTATACTTGCGTACTATTGTTTGTACAGATGAACGTGGTATCTTCAGGCGTTTGGAAATAGCTCCCAAAGATGAACCAGACTTGTGGAGGTCCAAAAAAATTTTCTGAGGTATTGGCTGATTTCTTTTGATTTTCCCATGATGTCAAGCAAAAAGGCACTGAGTTTGAAGGTAGGCCTTGAAATACATCCACAGGTAAACAATTGTTGGAAAAATTACTTGTGTCATGCACAAAGTAGATGTCCTAACCGACTTGCCAAAACTATAGTTTGTTAACAAGAAATTTGTGGAGTGGTTGAAAAACGAGTTTTAATGACTCCAACCTAAGTGTACGTAAACTTCAGAGTAAGCCTAAGGCAGTGCAGCGGTGTGCTTCCGGTTCCAAAACACATTCGTGGGAAGGAAAATGTAGTTTGATTGATTAAACACACAGACAGCTACAATGTGAAGATACTGACAGTTCTTAGCTGGAAGTCGTAGAATAACTCAGATGAGCAGGAAATGTGTATTTATTTCTGTTCTGTTGTTTGTTTACCTCCCAGGGCTCCGCTGTGGTCCAGACTCCTCCTCTTCAGGGCCCGTGTGGTGAGCATCAGAGGAACCAGAATGGAGAACAACCATCGCCACGGGGACACCGGCTGGAGAGTGCCTGTAATGACAGATGGTCCAGGACTCAGCTATACACACACACACACACACAAACATCACCAGTCATAGCTACTTGTTTTCATGGGATTTAATTAGGTTATAGGTGTAGCTAATAATCAGTGTTTCATCAAGCAGTGTTTCATCCTCTTTAACAAACATCTTCTACTGAAACCATCTCTCCTTGTGTCCATTCTCTTTTAGGCAGGGGGCAACAGAGCTAGGCAGGGGGGGCAACAGAGCTAGGCGGGGGGCAACAGAGCTAGGCGGGGGCAGAGCTAGGCGGGGGGGCAACAGAGCTAGGCAGGGGGCAACAGAGCTAGGCAGGGGGAACAGAGCTAGGCAGGGGGGCAACAGAGCTAGGCAGGGGGCGCGGCAACAGAGCTAGGCGGGGGGGGGGGGCAACAGAGCTAGGCAGGGGGGCCCACCTTGCTTATATAGTGTTGAGAGAAAGTTTACACCCTTTAGCACTTCCCCTGTTTATTGGTAATGGTGAGAGCATGTAAGCATGTTTTGTTGCAGCCTCTGTAAGCTTCTCACTCATCCTTATTCATGATTCATTCCTGTTTTTTCTTAATCATGGCACTATCAGGATTCATGTAGAAGTGTTCAGAAACATATTCTACTCTTACTTAGAATAAAGGTCACTCCAAAATGGCACAAGACATTATTCACCATTCAGTTCAGGTTGGGCAAAACATAACCCAAAACTGCAAATGCATCCAAGGAATTTGTAGAGTTACAAGGTTGATGCAAGGAATATGGGACCGAATACTAAACTTTTGACTACTTTAATCCACTTTGAGCTCATTAATCTAGAGGTTCACATACTTTTTCCCACAAAGAAATGTAATGTTGGATCAATTTTCTCAATAAAGAACTTCAAAAGTACAATTGTTTTTGTGTATTGTTTTTGTGTAAAGGGTTAACAAACGTTCTATAACCAACAATGGTAGGGAAAGCACTGGACATAACGGACAAGGTGTGTGTGTGTGCGTGTGCACGCACGCGTGTCTTACCATAGTATGTGCTGGCTGTGATGGAAATGATCCAGAAGGAGAGAGAGATGGCCAAGGTGGCACACAACACGATCATATCAGTCATCATCTTGACGTATTCGTTCATTTGTATCTCATCCTCAAAAATCATTGTGGAAGAAGGGAATAGAACCTGTGGAAGTCATCGACATTACCTTGGGCACTTGCTTAGTTATATGACGCATGGCTTACACAGGACAGTTAGTAACCTGGTCCAAGGTCTGTTTGTGATGTCTCGCCGTTGACACACCAGGTAGAACTGGGAGTAGGCTAGCATGGGAAGCCGCTGGTGGGCTTTATGGATCTCCATCGTAAACCCACTAACAGCTGCCCAGGCTAGGACCAGGCTATTATTAGTAGCTAGCTATGTAAATGTCGTGTAAAATCAACACTCATAAAAACGTAAGACTGACCGGACAGCGCCATACGTCGCTAGCTAGATGTCTACTGATGTGGAACTAGCAGCTAGCTAGCAAGCTAATAAATTGGAAGGTGGGCTAAAGAAAATAGTGTAAAGGTTGCACCTGAAGTAGCCGAAGCCATGGCTTGTGTATCCTGCTTCTTCCATTGTGGGGAAGTGCCAATACAACTAGCTAATGTAACTTGTCGCTATAAGATAACTTAGCGAGATGCGACGATTCACAGCTGTCAAAATACTGGAGCGTAGTAAGATTTCAAATCAACGGATTCGTTGTTCTTCTTCTGTGGATTTTTTTATGGCGGTTGGCAACCAACTTTAAGGTGCCTTACCGCCACCACCTGGACTGGAGTGTGGACCAGAGAACGGGAAGGTCTACCTCCTATCCAATATTCTCGTCTCCCTAAGAAAACGAAATACATAATTAAATACTACATTCCCTGATGATTTCCCCAGCAGTTCACTCTCATTGTCGACTGAGAGCAGGATGTGGATTTAAAGAAATACATGCGTACTTCCGCTGATCTGTCAGATAGCTATTAAAGCTTCAGTGGTCATATTTCTCAAAAAATACATTATTCACCAAACATAAGTCCATAAATAAGTTTGAGTATTAAATCCATAATCAAATATATTATTCAGTATTTATGTGATTTTCATCACTATTTGGATATCCATATGGACCGAGCAAAAAATACTGTATAATATATTTGATTATGCATTTAATACTCAAACTTATTTATGGATTTATGTTTTGTGAATAATTTGGTGAATAATATTACTTACTTACATTTAAGCATCATGAATTCCAGGGGCCTCATTTATCAACCATGCGGGGGGGCAGTATGAAAATGTATGCACTCACTACTGTAAGTCGCTCTGGATAAGAGCGTCTGCTAAATGACTAAAATGTAAATGTTTAGGCACAAATCTGTGCATTAACCATGCGTGGGCACATTGCCAAGTGGTGGAATAAGAGAACTGCTTGTCAAGCATGGGGAAAATATATGTTGAAAATGTGTGAAATTGTTAGAGTAATAATTAAATCATTTTCCGATTGAATTGTATTTCCATTGTGAATTCATTTTTTATTTATTTTATTTCACCTTTATTTAACCAGGTAAGCCAGTTGAGAACAAGTTCTCATTTACAACTGCGGCCTGGCCAAGATAAAGCAAAGCAGTGCGATAAAAACAACAACAGAGTTACATATGGGGTAAAAAAACATAAAGTCAAAAAAATACAACAGAAAATATATATACAGTGTGTGCAAATGTAGCAAGTTATGGAGGTAAGGCAATAAATAGGCTATAGTGAAAAATAATTATAATTAGTATTAACACTGGATTGCTAGATGTGCAAGAGATTATGTGCAAATAGAGATACTGGGGTGCAAAAGAGCAAAATAAATAACAATATAGGGATGAGGTAGTTGGGTGGGCTAATTTCAGATGGGCTGTGTACAGGTGCAGTGATCGGTAAGGTGCTCTGACAACTGATGCTTAAAGTTAGTGAGGGAGATAAGAGTCTCCAGCTTCAGAGATTTTTGCAATTCGTTCCAGTCATTGGCAGCAGAGAACTGGAAGGAATTGCGGCCAAAGGAGGTGTTGGCTTTGGGGATGACCAGTGAGATATACCTGCTGGAGCGCAGACTACGGGTGGGTGTTGCTATGGTGACCAATGAGCTAAGATAAGGCGGGGATTTGCCTAGCAGTGATTTATAGATGGCCTGGAGCCAGTGGGTTTGGCGACGAACATGTAGTGAGGACCAGCCAACAAGAGCGTACAGGTCACAGTGGTGGGTAGTGTATGGGGCTTTGGAGACAAAACGGATGGCACTGTGATAGACTACATCCAATTTGCTGAGTAGAGTGTTGGAGGCTATTTTGTAAATGACATCGCCGAAGTCAAGGATCGGTAGAATAGTCAGTTTTACGAGGGCATGTTTGGCAGCATGAGTGAAGGAGGCTTTGTTGCGAAATAGGATGCTGATTCTAGATTTAACTTTGGATTGGAGATGCTTAATGTGAGTCTGGAAGGAGAGTTTACAGTCTAATCAGACACCTAGGTATTTGTAGTTGTCCACATACTCTAGGTCAGACCCGTCGAGAGTAGTGATTCTAGTCGGGTGGGCGGGTGCCAGCAGCATTCGATTGAAGAGCATGCATTTAGTTTTACTAGTGTTTAAGAGCAGTTGTGAATTCATGCAACACATTTTGACAGGCTATATATAATTTGACCACATCAGTGCATTAGTTATGATAATAATCCATATAAAGTACAGTTAAATTAGTTAAATTAGTTACATTTAATTAAATCAGTTAAATTAGTTAAATTAGGGGCAGGTGTTAAAGTTAAACCATTGTAGAAATACTATAAAAGACTGAGATAATGGAAATCAAATGAGAGATGGCTGATCATAGCTGTTAGAAGATCTGGCACGCGCTGCCTTTCGCCGAGTGCGTTTTTAGAGACCGGTGATACTTTTTTCCAGAAGGTACAGCTTGGCTCATCAGATATCGTTTCCAAAACCAATCCTATAGGATAATATTTTCCTTTCGAGGAGTTAAGACCTACTTTAGAAAGGCAAACAGATGCCATTCCAGTGCACATTAAAGTGCTATCCACCGTCAGGTTTTCGGCAATGGGCACTTTTCAGCGGGAGCTTGCGGATTGGCATCTCACATCCCTCGATGAGCCAATGTTTTGGATGCAATCATCAGCAAAACGAACTGTAACATACAATTTCCATACACCATCGCACAACAGGTTGAAATCAAGGGGTTTATTTGCCATCAATGGGTTCCCAAATACGAACGGAGCAATAGACTGCACCCACATCGCCATAAAAGCTCCATCCCAAAACAAGTTAAACTATGTGAACGGAAAAGGCTTCGACTCTTAATGTGCAGGCGATAGCTTATATGATGAGCAAAAGACGCTGCTGAATGTGGTGGCAAGGTGGAAAGCACGACTCATTCATTCTGCAGAAAAGCAATGTTGACCTATACGCCTACAGGAGGGAGCTGTTGAGGATGGACGGCTACTCATTTGAAGTAAAATTTCCATTGCTAAAGCAACTTCAATTGTCCTAATGGTCCTCTCTTTGTAGCTATGTTTTTATTTTTACTGGTCAAACCACAACTGAGCGAACCAAATACAATATTTTGGTTGTACTCAGTCTCTGACACTAGCACCATGCAGTCTTTTTTGGGTTGTGCGGTTGTAGGCTATTTCATGGTATGGCGTTGTATATTCCCATGGGTTTTAAAGGAATGATTTTCACCATGTATGGTTAATTATATGCGTTTCGAAATGCAAATAGCCAAGTTCGTGCACGAGCGCCGAGGCTGAAAACATTTGGTATTTATCAACGGTGTGCGTATGACGCACGTAGGATTGTTTAATAAATCACACGTTTTCTATGCGTAGGAGCATTCTACATTCCGTTGGTAAGTAGTATTTTAGAATAGTTTCTAGCAATATTGATAAATGAGGCCCCTGCCATTTTATAAAGACTGTAAGCCAGGCATGTTTTATTATAGTAGCTAGTGTAGAACATGGAGACGTGTGAATCTCACTCCTTAGCCTAGGTATCCCGCTTGCGTCGCCTCATTAGCTACCTTTTGAGGTAACGCCTCAAGACGCTTAAGGGAGGACGGTCATGTGTGCTACCAAGGCAGAGGTCCCGAGTTCACGCCAGGTATGGGCCGAATCGGGAGGAAGTGGAAAGCAGCGTGACATCCTTTACACTTAGATGTTTAATATTCTTACGTACAATTAATTCACGTGTGTGTCAATATTAAAAGTAGTCATTAGCAGGCATTGGCTATTACTGCAATCTCATAAAACTATCATCTTTCAGTTCCAGGGAGTGGAGTGGTCCTCTGTTAAAATACAAGCTAAACATAACACTCTTTCTTGACTAACTAACTCACCACCAATAGTTTACCCTCAAAGTACAATAGTGTACACTATACAGCATAATGGTTAAAAGCCCTTGTTACCTACCCAAATGTAACGAAGTTGTCTGCTGGTCGAAATTCCTCTATCACTAGGTTCTGAAATCAAACAGTCATGATTACTTTTTTAAAGCGGATTTGGATTCATACTGAATCAAAAAGCATGTCAAATAATTTGTAGTATCAGGTGATATCAAGAAGTCCCTGCCACTGACTGAGGACTCTTTGACTGAGCCCTGTAATACCAGGAAAACAACTTCACAGTTATGTGTTGTTTCCAACAGTTCCAACCACACGGACATTATCTCAGAAATACGCCATCAGTGGGTAATGTAGTTCAAATAATTCTTAGTTTTTGCCTTCTAGGAAGACGAACTGAAAGACATACATTATATTTATATACATTCATACGGGGTTCAGACTGTATCTACGTCACAGTAATAACCACATCTGTACTGTGGGGGAAATTCCTGCAGCATCCCGTAGCATTAATTAAGGAATAGGCCTATCAGAGTCGCAAAAGCCCCCAATGAAGCCCCAGGCCGGACCGAGCCTAATTAAGGAATAGGCCTATCAGAGTTGCAAAACCCCCGATAAACCCCAAGGCTGGACCGAGACTAATTAAGGAATAGGCCTATCAGAGTTGCAAAACCCCCGATAAACCCCCAGGCTGATCTCTTTATTTCAGGAGTAGAACAGGATACATGTAGTTACAATATCTGTCCAGTAGAGGGGGACCTCACCCCACTCATTTTTCTTTTCAAATCGTCAATTCTTGATCAATGAATCTGCTCAATCCAGATTTCCATCCAGAGGACACCACGGTTATAGTAGGCATGATAACCAATAATGACGAGTCAGCCTATAGGGAGGAGGTAAGTGAACTGGCATTGTGGACAACAATCTCTCCCTCAATGTCAACAAAACAAAATAGTTGATTGTTGACTACAGGAAGCAGAGGGATCATGCCCCAATCCACATCAGGAAAATCCATTTGAATACAATCACTTTTTGACAGCACCCCTTTTGATTTGAACAAAACCTTCCATACATATTTGCCCATTGTAGAAGTGCTCAGAATGTGACATTTTGGACCTGAATGCCAAAACATTCAAGAGATTAAAGTGCTCAAAGTAAAACATTTTTTGCATACCCCACCATACCATGAGACAGCCATGTCTTCATGAGTGGAAAAGAAGAGTCAGAGCAAGTGGTCAGTTCAGTTCAAGTGTTCATCAGTCTGAAGGCTTGTAGATAGAAACTGTCTCTGAGCCTGTTGGTATCAGACCTCATGCTCCGATACCATCTGCCCGACGGTAAGGTAGAGAACAGCTCGTGGCTGGGGTGTGTAGGGTCCTTGATGATGCTGCGTGCCTTCCTCAGGCATCGTTTCGAGTAGATGTTCTGGATGGGTGGGAGCACGGTCCTAGTGATATACTGGGCCATCTTCACCACCCGCTGGAGGGCCTTGCGGCCGTGGACGGAGGAATTCCCGTAACAGGCCGTTATGCAACCTGTCAGGGCGCTCCCGATGGTGCAGCAGTAGTTTTTGGAGAGGACCTGGGTGGCATGCCGAATTTCTTCAGCTGCCTTAGGAAGTAGAGACACCGTTGCGTCCTCTTGACGCATCACTTGTCTCAGTGCTGCTGTGCTGTGCTGTTTGTTGCTGCTTGGCTACCTGCCAAACTTGACGGTTGAAACTTTTTAAAAAACGTTTAATCAATCTTCATTCAACACATTTTACCAACGTCTTAGTTATTTTTATTTAATTTTTTTCCTCGCTCGACTTTTTTCATTCAACCTTTTCACCCCGGACGCTTTATCTGGACATGGTTCTACAGGACCTCCACCAGCCGAAGCTAAGTAGTAATATTAACACTATGCCATTTAATTGCAGTCGCTGTACTCATAATATACAGGAAAACTATCGCCTTATGGTGAGGATAGCCGTGCTGCAAGCCCAGCTTCAGATGCAATCGTTAGGCAAGGGCGATGTAAGTGTAGGAAAGGATGAAACAGCGTCTGTGCCACCAGTAAGTACAGATAGTAGTATACATCCCCTCACACAGTCCCCACAGCCGGACAAATTTCTCAAGGCTTCTGAAATGCTGTCGGCATACTCAACCGGTGTCGCTCATTCAGCCGACAGAAACTTTCAACCGGTTCTCCCCATTAAGCAAAGAGTTGGAGTCAGAGGCCGAGCCTTCTCAGGTCTCTCCTCCACCTGTTATGGGGTCTGAGCCACCGAAGCCTCCCACCATTAGCTTGTACAAATTGAAAACACTAGTCATTGGCGACTCCATTACCCGCTATATTAGACTTACAAAGAATCATCCAGCGTTCATACACTGTTTACCAGGGGGCAGGACTACTGACGTAAAGGCTAATCTGAAGATGGTGCTGGCTAAGGCACAAACTGGTGAGTGTAGAGAGTACAGGGATATTGTTATCCACGTCGGCACCAACGATGTTAGGATGAAACAGTTAGAGGTCACCAAGAGCAACATAGCTTCAGCGTGTAAATTAGCTAGTCGACGTCGAGTAATTGTCTCTGGCCCCCTCCCAGTTAGGGCGAGTGATGAGCTCTACAGCAGGACCTCGGCGTTACTCTGGACCCTGATCCCTCTTTTGACGAACATATCAAGAATGTTTCAAGGACAGCTTTTTTCCATCTTCGTGACATTGCAAAAATCCGAAACTTTTTGTCCAGAAATGATGCAGAAAAGCTAATCCATGCTTTTGTCACTTCTAGATTAGACTACTGCAATGCTCTACTCTCCGGCTACCTGGATAAAGCACTAAATATTATTCAGTTAGTGCTAAACACGGCTGCTAGAATCTTGACTAGAACCAAAACATTTGATCATTTTACTCCAGTGCTAGCCTCTCTACACTGGCTTCCTGTTAAGGCTAGGGCTAATTTCAAGGTTTTACTGCTAACCTACAAAGCATTACATGGGCTTGCTCCTACCTATCTCTCCGATTTGGTCCTGCCGTACAGACCTACATGTACGCTAAGGTCACAAAACGCAGGCCTCCTTACTGTCCCTAGACTTTCTAAGCAAACAGCTGGAGGCTTGCTCCTGTAGAGCTCAATTCTTATGGAATGGTCTGCCTATCCATGTGAGAGACGCGGACTCTGTCTCGACCTTTAAGTCTTTACTGAAGACTCATCTCTTCAGTAGGTCCTATGATTGAGTGTAGAGTCTGGCCCAGGGGTGCGAAGGTGAACAGAAAGGCATTGGAGCGACAAACCGCCCTTGCTGTCTCTGCCTGGCCGGTTCCCGTCTCTCCATTGGGATTCTCTGCCTCTGACCCTGTTACGGGGGCTGAGTCACTGGCTTACTGGTGCTTTCCATGCCGTCCCTAGGGTTGGTATCGTTGTGGTGTCGGACGGGGGCCACAGTGTCTCCCGACCCCCCCTGTCTCAGCCTCCAGTATCTATGCTGCAATAGTCTATGTGCCAGGGGGGTAGGGTCAGTCTGTTATATCTGATGTTATTCTCCTGTCTTATCCGGTGTCTTGTGTGAATTTAAGTATGCTCCCTCTAATTATCTCTCGCTCCCTCCCCTCCCTGAGGACCTGAGCCCTAGGACCATGCCTCAGGACTACCTGGCCTGATGACTCCTGGCTGTCCCCAGTCCACCAGGGCGTGCTGCTGCTCCAGTTTCAACTGTTCTGCCTGCGGCTATGGAACCCTGACCTGTCCACCGGACGTGCTACCGTGTCCCAGACCTGCTGTTTTCGACTCTCTCTCTCTACCACACATGCTATTTCAACCTCTAAATGCCCGGCTATGAAAAGCGAAGTGACATTTACTCCTGATGTAGTGACCTGTTGCAACCTCTACAACCATTATTATTTGACCCTGCTGGTCATCTATGAACGTTTGAACATCTTGGGAGAAAAATCTTGCCTTAATGGCCATGTACTGTTATAATCTCCACCCGGCACAGCCAGAAAGGGACTGGCCACCCCTCAGAGCCTGGTTCCTCTCTAGGTTTCTTCCTTTCTAGGGAGTTTTTCCTAGCCACTGTGCTTCTACATCTGCATTGCTTGCTGTTTGGGGTTTTAGGCTGGGTTTCTGTATAAGCACTTTGTGACATCGGCTGATGTAAAAAGGGCTTTATAAATAAATGTGATTGATTGATTGGTGGTGTTGTTGGTCCATGTCAAGTCCTTGGTGATGTGGACGACCAGGAACTTAAAACTGCTGATTCTCTCTACCGGGTAAATCCATTTGAATTCAATCACTTTTTAAAAGCATCCCTTTTGATTTAAACAAAACTTTCCATACATGTTTGCTCATGAAAGAAGTGGTCAGAAAGTGACTTTTTGGACCTGAATGCTGAAATATTTAGGAGATAATGGTGTTCAAAGTTGACCCATTTTGCATACCCCACCATACCATGAGACATCCGTGTCTTCATCACTGGAAAAGATAAACGGTTGAGTTTAATATCATTTAAAAGCTTACAAACAGGGCAGCTGAAGAAATTCAGTATGCCACCCCGGGTCCTCCTCCAAACACTACTGCTGCACCTTCGAGAGCGTCCTGACCGGTTGCATCACGGCCAGTTACGGGAATTACTCCGTCCACGGCCGCAAGGCCCTCCAGCAGGTGGTGAAGATGGCCCAGTACATCACTAGGACCGTTCTCCCTTATTATAATTGCTAAATACTGAACCATTTAAACACTGCCCCCCAATCCCCCCTTCTCCAATACACCTGTAAATATTGTTCTATAAATTGTTCCTTCCTGTATTATACTGATGATAAAAATTTTATTCTATTCTACTGAGACATTTACTTTATGTTCCTATTCTTATCTTGTATTATTTATTATTGTTGTTGCATTGTCCAGAAGGAACCCGCACGTAAGCATTTGGTTGGACGATGTATACAACGCATGTCTCGTACATATGACTAATAAAACATGAAACTTAATAATTAGTTAGGTTACCCAAGTATGTACAATTTACACAATATGGTGGTAGGCGATCGAAGCAAGAAGAATCTGAAAACTGGTTTGTGTGTGTGTATGTGTGTGTAGTGTATATGTGTGTGTGTGTGTGTGTGTATGTGTGTGTAGTGTATGTGTATGTGTGTGTGTGTGTGTGTATGTGTGTGTAGTGTATATGTGTGTGTATGTGTGTGTAGTGTATATGTGTGTGTATGTGTGCGTGTACATGTGTGCATGCTTAACAGAGAGACAGAGAGAGAAGGAGAGAAAGATGAAATACACAGAAAAACTACAACATCCTTTACTAACCATGAGATGGATATTTTGAATTCTATGGTCCTGTGATTAGCCTATGGCAGTTCTTGGTACAATAACAGAATCAACAAGTCAACCAATCAACCCACTGGGTATTGGTGTGTTACCAAAACCCAGAGGAGAACAGAACCACTCATAAGAGCCACATAGTTGCTTTTACAGAAGCATCCATCCAGAGATGGTTAGTGTCTCCATGTTCAACCTATTGATTACCACAGACAGAGATGGTTAGTGTCTCCATGTTCAACCTATTGATTACCACAGACAGAGATGGTTAGTGTCTCCATGTTCAACCTATTGATTACCACAGACAGAGATGGTTAGTGTCTCCATGTTCAACCTATTGATTACCACAGACAGAGATGGTTAGTGTCTCCATGTTCAACCTATTGATTACCACAGATAGAGATGGTTAGTGTCTCCATGTTCAACCTATTGATTACCACAGACAGAGATGGTTAGTGTCTCCATGTTCAACCTATTGATTACCACAGACAGAGATGGTTAGTGTCTCCATGTTCAACCTATTGATTAGCACAGACAGAGATGGTTAGTGTCTTCATGTTCAACCTATTGATGACCACAGACAGAGAGGGGTTGGTGTAATAAAGGCATGGTGTCTATTCTCTATATAGCTCACTACTTTTCACCAAGGCTGCCATTTGGGACACTCCCATAGAGAGTTATTTCAGCAATGGCAGCCTTATATAAACTAAGGCTGATACTCTTAGCTCTTAGTGTGAAGGGAAAATGAGATGTTATTTCCAAACACTCCTTGGATGTGGTCTGTCTGAACGTTGTGGCATGACGCTCGCCCGTTAGTCAAGTTGAGTTGAAGCGTGGCATTGGGACTTGAGTAATAGAGCACATCATAAAAAGAAAGAGCCTGTCTGCCTCCCAAATGGCACCCTATTCCTATATAGTGCACTACTTTTGACCAGAGTCCTATGGGCCCTGGTCAAATGTAGTGCACAACATAGGGAATAGAGTGCCATTTGGACCCAGCCCCAGTGTACACAACCCACTGGGGTAAAGGGAGGCGCTATGCCCTTGATAGGAATCGCATTAGACCCGTGCCAGTTAACTGCTACTCTAGTATTCCATGAAAATATGGGCTTACAGTACATCCCAAATTGCACCCTATTCTCAATATAGTGCACTACTTTCGACCAGGGTCCATAGGGCTCTGTTCAAAAGTAGCGTTCTATGTAGGTGAATAGGGTGCAATTTGGAACGCGGACATGGAAAAACATTGAAAGCATGGAAACTCCCACTCTCCTGGACGTGTAATGTTTTGTGTTTTCCCCTAATGCCATAGCTGTCAGAGACTGGGGAGATATATCAGTCATGCTACATGGTGTTGATGATATAGTATTTTGAGTTGATAACATTTGGATGATAAGACATTGATGGCGGTAATGGCCCAATGTGAGAGATGATGGTCTGTCTGGCAGTGCTGGCAGGTTGCATGCTGAATTATGTGGTAGTATCTCAGAGAGAGAGAGAGAGAGAGAGAGAGAGAGAGAGATAGAGAGAGATAGAGAGAGAGAGAGAGAGAGAGAGAGAGTGTCAGGGCGTGTGTAGGTGTAGTGTAGGAAATCAAATGCAGGACGCCGACTGTAGGTTCCAAAATGCTGTATTTCTGGCCCAACACAGGCAACAGGACAACTAAGCCCAACAGCTAAATTACGCACAAGGCGAAAAGGCAAATGCGCACAAACAGGTGCGACAAACGAAGTGGTGCACGAACAAGTGCAACTATGCTCCAGCGCAGTGGAGAAACTATGCTCAACCGAGCAAACACAACACTGACGAAAAACAATCATACACAACACATGACAAACACAACGAGAAACTTATAGGACACTAATTACGTAAAACAGAAACAGGTGTGACACAAACAGACAAAAGCAAACGAACACGAAACATCTATCGGTGGCAGCTAGAATTCCGGAGACGACGAACGCCGAAGCCTGCCCGAACAAGGAGGAGAGGCAGCCTCGGCCGAAACCGTGACAGTACCCCCTGACGCGCGGCTCCAGACGCGCCCGACCGGCCTCGGGGGCGGCCAGGGAGCGCGGCGCAGGGGCGCGTCGGACGCCTCGATGGAACTCCGTCAGGAGCGACGGGTCCAACACGTCTCTCCTCGGCACCCAGCACCGCTCCTCCGGACCGTACCCCTCCCACTCCACTAGATACTGGAGACCCCCCATCCGACGTCTCGAATCCAAGATGGATCTCACGGAGTGCGCCGGTGCCCTCGATGTCCAACGGGGCGGAGGAGTCTCCAAGATCTCATCTTCTTGGAGTGGGCCCGCTACCACCGGCCTGAGAAGGGATTATAATTTATAAGGGGACACATGGAACGAGGGGTTAATACACTTATACTCCACAGGAAGCTGTAATCTATAACAAACCTCGTTCAACCTCCTCAGGACTTTAAATGGCTTCCTACAAACCGCCGACCCAGTTTCCGACAGGGCAGGCGGAGGGGCAGGTTTCTGGTAGAGAGCCAGACTCGATCACCAGGTGCGTACACCGGTGCCTCACTGCGGTGGAGATCAGCGCTCGCCTTCTGACGTCGGAGGGCCCGCTGCAGGTGAACGTGTGCAGCGTTCCAAGTCTCCTCCGAGCGCCCGCGCCCACTCATCCACCGCAGGAGCCTCGATCTGGCTCTGCTGCCAGGGTGCCAGAACCGGCTGGTAACCTAACACACTTGAAATGGGGTTAGGTTCGTGGAGGAATGGCGTAGGGAATTCTGGGCCATCTCGGCCCAGGGAACGTCACCTTGACCACTCCTCCGGCCGGTCCTGGCAGTATGTTCCTGAGAAACCTACCCACATCCTGGTTTACGCCGTTCCACCTGCCCATTGCTCTCCGGGTGGTAGCCCGAGGTGAGGCTCACCGAGACCCCCAACCGCTCCATAAACGCTCTCCAGACCCTGGAGGTGAATTGGGGACCCCGATCAGCCACAATGTCCTCGGGCACCCCGTAGTGCCGGAACACATGGGTAAACAGTGCCTCGGCAGTTTGCAGGGCCGTAGGAAGACCCGGCATGGGGAGCAAACGACAGGCCTTAGAGAACCGGTCCACAACGACCAGGATGGTAGTATTCCCTTGGGAGAGAGGAAGGTCAGTTATAAAATCCACCGAGAGGTGGGACCATGGTCGTTGTGGGAACGGGCAGGGGCAGTAACTTACCCCTAGGCAGATGTCTAGGCGCCTTACACTGGGCGCACACCGAGCAGGAGGAAACATAAACCCTCACATCCCTGGCCAACGTGGGCCACCAATATTTGGCACTAAGACAGTGCACTGTCCGGCCCGATACCGGGTGTCCAGAGGAGGGTGGCGTGTGAGCCCAATAGATCAATCGATCCCGACACTCGAGCGGAACATACTTCCGACCCTCCGGGCATTGTGGTGGACTAGGGTCGGTGCGTAATGCCCGCTCGAGCTCAGAATCGAGCTCCCACACCACCGGTGCCACTAGACACGACTCCGGCAGTATGGGAGTGGGCTCCACGAACCTCTCCTCCCGTCATACAGCCGAGACAGCGCATCTGCCTTCCCGTTTTGTGACCCAGGGATGTAGGTGATCTTAAAAGAGAAACGGGTCAAAAACATACTCCATCTAGCCTGCCGAGGGTTCAGCCTCCTCGCTGCCCGGATGTACTCCAGGTTACGGTGGTCCGTCAAAATGAGGAAAGGGTGTTGAGCCCCTCGCCAGTGCCTCCACACCTTAAGGGCCTGTACCACAGCTAACAGCTCCCTGTCCCCTATGTCATAATTTCGCTCCGCCGGGCTGAGCTTCTTGGAATAGAAGGCACAGGGGCGGAGTTTAGGTGGCGCGCCTGACCGTTGTGAAAGCACGGCGCCAATACCGGCCTCAGACGCGTCCACCTCTACCTGAAATGGTAAAGAGGGATCCGGATGCGCCAGCACCGGGGCCGAGGTAAACAGGTCCTTCAGCCTCCCAAACGCCCTGTCCGCCTCGACTGACCACTGCAGACGCACCTGGACCCCCCTTCAAGAGAGACGTGATGGGAGCTGCCACTTGCCCAAAAACCCCGGATAAACCTCCGGTAGTAATTCGCAAACCCCAAAAACTGCTGCACCTCTTTCACAGTGGTTGGTGTTTGCCAATTACGCACGGCCCGCGCCTTCGGTCTACCTCCATCTTCACCCCTGACGCTGACAACTGATACCCCAAAAAGGAGATCGACTCCTGGAAAAACAGACACTTCTCTGCCTTCACATACAGGTCGTGCTCCACCAGCCTCCGCAACACTCTGCGCACCAGGGCCACATGCTCGACACGGGTAGGTGAGTACCGAGAATGTCATCTATGTACACAACGACTCCCAGTCCCTGCATGTCCCTGAAGATCTCATCCACAAATGATTGGAAAACCGATGGAGCATTCATCAACCCGTATGGCATGACTAGATACTCGTAATGGCCCGAGGTGGTACTAAAGGCTGTTTTCCATTCATCATCCTTCTTGATGCGCACCAAGTTGTGCGCGCTCCTGAGATCTAATTTCGTGAAGAAACGCGCCCCATGCAACGACTCAGTCATGGTCGCAATCAGCGGGAGTGGATAACTATACTTCACCGTAATCTGATTGAGACCACGGTAATCGATGCACGGACGCAAACCACCATCCTTCTTCTTCACGAAAAAGAAACTCGAGAACGCGGGGGAAGTGGACGGCCGTATGTATCCTTGTCTCAGCGATCCGTCTATGTAAATCTCCATAGCTTTCTTCTCCTCCTGAGACAGAGGATACACATGACTCCGTGGGAGCGCAGCTCCCTGCCTGAAGGTTTATCGCACAATCCCCTGCCTATGGGGTGGCAACCGCTGTCGCCTCGCCTTACTAAACGCCGATAGCCAAATCCCCATACTCAGGTGGAATGTGCAATGCGGGCACCTGGTTTGGACTCTCCACCGAGGTAGCCCCTTACGGAAACACCCAAACATCTACCCACACACTGAGCAGACCACTCCATCAGAGCCCTCTCCTGCCACGAAATCACTGGGTTATGGGTACTCAACCAGGGCATGCCCAGCACCACCGGATACGCAGGAGAGTCAATCAGGAACAGCTGAATCATCTCCTGATGATCCCCCTGCGCACACATCCTAAGTGGCGCCGTGACCTCCTGATCAAGCCCGTACCCAACGGAACGACTATCTAGGGCGTGAACGGGAAAAGGAACATCAACAGGAATGAGGGGAATCCCTAACGCTAAACAAAACTTTTTATCAATAAAATTCCCAGCTGCGCCTGAATCTACCAGCGCCTTATGCTGGGCATGAGGTGCTACCTGTGGAAAACATACAGGCATACAGAAATGGGCAACAGAGAGCTCTGGGTGAGTGGGGGCGCCTACTCACCTGGAAGGAATCCCCAGTGCGGGGCCTGTCGTCATCTCCCCTAGGGAGGCCATCCCCAGCACCTAGCCGCGGTGTGTCCTCCCCGACCACAGTTGGTGCAGTGGATGGGACCCCCTAGCCTGCCGACCCCTCCTCTCTCTAGCGCCAGCGCCCCCGAGCTCCATGGGACAAGGCTCGGAGGCGCTGGAGGGTGGGAATGGACGGACCCTCCGCAAGACGTCCGCGGGTAGCCAGCAGGTTATCCAGCCTGATGGACATATCCACCAGCTGGTCGAAAGTGAGACTGGTGTCCCTGCACGCCAGCTCCGACGGACGTCCTCACGTAGGCTGCATCGGTATAGATCGGTGAGGGCCCGATCATTCCACCCTGCATCTGCCGCTAGAGTCACGGATTCGGCGCGAATTCCTGGGCACTTCTCTTCCCCTGTCGGAGGAAGACCAGCGCTCCCCGCCGCTTTCCCCTCCGGGGATGGTCAAACACCGCCCTAAAGCGGGGGAGAACTCGGTGTACGTGATGGTCGTGGCGTCGATCTTCCTCCACTCCGCGTTGGCCACTCCAACGCTTTCCGGCCAGGCAGGAGATCAGGGCGGACACGCTCTCATGCCCTGAAGGTGCCGGGTGCACGGTGGCCGGGTATAGCTCTACCTGGAGCAGGAATCCTTGACACCCAGCCGCTGTCCCGTCGTAAGCCCTCGGGAGAGATAGTCGGACTCCTCGAGGTTCGAGCGCTGGAATGGCCGGGCTGGCCGATGGTGCTGGCAGGGCGGGCGGTGGTGGGAGGCGAACCCCAGCCTCGGAGTGTGGTAATCACCTCCTGCAGGGCGTTCCCCATCTGCAGGAGTTGCTCTTGCTGGTCCCGAACCTGGGCTTCCCAGTCTTGTCTGGGCTGCTTCGGCTCCTGCTGATTCCATGACTGGTGTATGATTCTGTCAGGGCGTGTGTAGGTGTAGTGTAGGAAATCAAATGCAGGGACGCCGACTGTAGGTTCCAAAATGCTGTATTTCTGGCCCAACACAGGCAACAGGACAACTAAGCCCAACAGCTAAATTACGCACAAGGCGAAAGGCAAATGCGCACAAACAGGTGCGACAAAACGAAGTGGTGCACGAACAAGTGCAACTATGCTCCAGCGCAGTGGAGAAACTATGCTCAACCGAGCAAACACAACACTGACGAAAAACAATCATACACAACACATGACAAACACAACGAGAAACTTATAGGACACTAATTACGTAAAACAGAAACAGGTGTGACACAAACAGACAAAAGCAAACGAACATGAAACATCTATCGGTGGCAGCTAGAATTCCGGAGACAGGCCGAAGCCTGCCCGAACAAGGAGGAGGCAGCCTCGGCGAAACCGTGACAGAGAGAGAGAAGGGAGAGAGAGTGAGAGAGAAAGAGAGAAAGAGAGAAGGGAGAGAGAAAGAGAGAGAAAAGTGAGAGAGAGAGAGAGAGAGAGAGAGAGAGAGAGAGAGAAAGAGAGAGAAAGAGAGAGAGAGAGAAGGGAGAGAGAGTGAGAGAGAGAGACAGAGAGAGAAATAGAGAAGGGAGAGAGAAAGAGAGAGAAAAAGGAGAGAGAGAGAGAGAGAGAGAGAGAGAGAGAAGGGAGAGAGAGAGAGAAAGAGAGAAGGGAGGAGAAGAGAGAGAGAGAAGGGAGAGAGAGAAATAGAGAAAGAGAGAGAGAAAAGTGTGAGAGAGAGAGAGAGAGAGAGAGAAAGAGAGAGAGAAAGGAGAGAGAGAGAAGGGGAGAGAGAGAAAGAAAGAAAGAGAGAGAGAGGTAGAAGATAGAGAGAGAGCGAGAGAGAGAGAGAGAGAGAGAGAAGGAGAGAGAGAGAGTAGAAGATAGGAGAGAGAGAGAGAGAGAGAGAGAGAGAGAGAGAGAGAGAGAGAGAGAGAGAGAGAGAGAGAGAGAGAGAGAGAGAGAGAGAGAGAGAGAGAGAGAGAGAGAGAGAGAGAGGTAGAAGATAGGGAGAGAGAGAGAGAAAGAGAGAGAGAGAGAGAGAGAGCGAGAGAGAGAGAGAGAGAGAGAGAGAGAGAGAGAGAGAGAGAGAGAGAGAGAGAGAGAGAGAGAGAGAGAGAGAGAGAGAGAGGTAGAAGATAGGGAGAGAAAGACAGAGAGAAAGAGACTGGGTGGTCTGGCACGGGGCTGTGTTGTCTGTTAGCTCTTCACCAGCAAGGCTGTCATTTCCAACAATGTACATTTCAGAATGCAAAACCAAATGTGTCAGAAGCTCTTGTCGCGTACAGCCCACAATGTTTCCCTGGGGTTTGTCTGTCTCTCTGCTGTTGACACTGCCAGGCCTATAAACACTCCTACATGAAGCCTGTCTGTCTGTCTGTCTGTCTGCTGTTTACACTGCCTGGCCCACAATCACTCCTAAATGAAGCTTTCAGACAAATTTGTTTTATTGTGCACTGAAATTACAAAAAGTTAACTTGAGTCAACTGGTGAACTCTGGCAGCCTTACTTTATATTTGGGCTCCCGAGTGGCGCAGTGGTCTAAGGCACTGCATCTCAGTGGTCTAAGGCACTGCATCTCAGTGGTCTAAGGCACTGCATCTCAGTGGTCTAAGGCACTGCATCTCAGTGCTTGAGGTGTCACTACAGACCCCCTGGTTCGATTCCAGGCTGTATCACAACCGGCCGTGATTGGGAGTCCCATAGTGCGGGGCACAATTGGCCCAGCGTCGTCCGGGTTTGGCCGGTGTAGGCCGTCATTGTAAATAAGAATTTGTTCTTAACTGACTTGCCTAGTTAAATAAAGGTAAAAATAAATAGTTTACAGTGAACAGTCCACTTTGACCTGATATATGTTATGGCCTAGGCCCTTGAAATTCTTATACCAAAAACCGTTACCTAACATTACACTGAGAGACTCCAGGGAGGGGAGATGGTCCGGGAGGGGGATGGTCAGGGAGGGGAGATGGTCCAGGGAGGGAGATGGTCCGGGGAGGGGAGATGGTCCGGGAGAGGGGAGATGGTCCAGGGAGGGAGATGTCCAGGGAGGGGAGATGGTCCGGGGGAGGTCAGGGGGAGATGGTCCAGGGAGGGGAGATGGTCCAGGGAGGGGAGATGGTCCAGGGAGGGGAGATGGTCCAGGGGAGGGGAGATGGTCCAGGGGAGGGAGATGGTCCAGGGAGGGGAGATGGTCCAGGGGAGGGGAGGGGAGATGGTCCAGGGAGGGAGATGGTCCAGGAGGGAGATGGTCCAGGGGGAGGGAGATGGTCAGGGGAGGGAGATGGTCCAGGGGAGGGGAGATGGTCCGGGGAGGGGAGTGGTCCAGGGAGGGAGATGGTCCAGGGAGGAGATGGTCCAGGGGAGGAGGTGTCCGGGGAGGGGGAGATGGTCCGGGGAGGGAGGTGGTCCAGGGAGGGAGATGGTCCAGGGAGGGAGATGGTCCAGGAGGGAGCGTGGTCCGGGGAGGAGATGGTCCAGGGGAGGGGAGGGTCCGGGAGGGGAGATGGTCCAGGGGAGGGAGATGGTCCAGGGGGACCAGATGTCCAGGGAGGGGAGGTGGTCCGGGAGGGGAGATGGTCCAGGGAGGGGCGTGGTCCGGGGAGGGAGATGGTCCGGGGAGGGAGGTGGTCCGGGAGGGAGGTGGTCCAGGGGAGGGGAGATGGTCCGGGGAGGGGAGATGGTCCAGGGGAGGGGAGATGGTCCGAGGAGGGGAGATGGTCCAGGGGAGGGGAGATGGTCCAGGGATGGGAGGTGGTCCAGGGATGTGGGTATTGGATGCTTATTGATACTTCATATAGCAATGCCTTACATCGTACTGTAGCTCCCGAGAAATGCCTGTTCAAATGGTATTCACTCACAGACATATTTCTTGAACAGTTCTCCTGTTGGCTCTGTCACCTGTGAGACTGTGATTGGATCATCTAAAGGCTCTTCTCCAGCGGTGTGTTTGTGTGTGTGTTTGTGTGTGTGTGTGTGTGTGTATATGTGTGTGTATGTGTGTTTGTGTGTGTGTTTGTGTAACAGTGTTGCTTCCGTCCCTCTCCTTGCCCCTACCTGGGCTTGAACCAGGGACCCTCTGCACACATCGACAACAGTCACCCTCGAAGCACCGTTACCCGTCGCTCCACAAAAGCCGCGGCCCTTGCAGAGCAAGGGAAACAACTACTTCAAGGTCTCAGAGCGAGTGACGTCACCGATTGAAACGCTACTAGTGCGCACCGCTAACTAGCTAGCCACTTCACACCGGTTACATTTGTGTGTGTGTTTGTGTGTATGTGTGTGTGTGTGTGTGTGTGTGTGTGTGTGTGTGTGTGTGTGTGTGTGTATGTGTGTGTGTGTGTGTGTGTGTGTGTGTGTGTGTGTGTGTGTGTGTGTGTGTGTGTGTGTGTGTGTGTGTGTGTGTGTGTGTGTGCATGTGTGTGTGTGTGTGCGTGTGCGTGTGCGTGTGCGTGAGCGTGAGTGTGTGTGTGTGTGTGTGTGTGATTGATCCACTCAGTGACTCCTGTTCTTCCAGGAGGAGGATAGATCAGATCATTCAGGTCCTGAAGCATGTTTTAGCTTGTCCAAATAGAGATAATTATATATCTGAATTCAGAATGAATGGATTAACTTAAAGGTTTCTCTCTCATTCTTTTATTGATTTATATATTTATTTATATTTTTGTCAGTGTCTCTTTTGTTGTCCTGCCAAAGCGATCTGTTTTCTCTGTGCCAGATAGTTAAAGACAATCACTGTGCCAAAACAGCAGGTATCTGTGTGGCGTATGGAGTGATTGGCTTGCGTCCCAAATGGCTCCATATTCCCTACATAGTGCACTACTTTTGACCAGAGCCATATGGACTATATAGGGAATACAGTTGCCATTTGGGACTCAATGATTGTATTGACCTTTGATTTCCCCAAGAACTTCACCTCTACTCTGCCAGCTTGGTTTAAAGAGCCTCTCTGATTTACGGATTCTTTACAAATCGTAACCTTTCAGTTTGTGTTTGTGTTTGTGTTTGTGTTTGTGTGTGTGTTTGTGTGTGTGTTTGTGTTTGTGTGTGTGCGTGTGCGTGTGCATGCGTGCGTGTGTGCGTGTGTGTGTGTGTGTGTGTGTGACAGAAATAGGGAGTAAGACATAAAGGTAGAGAAAAGGGATTGAGCGGGAGGAAGAAGGGACCCTGAGAATCCAGGCGGCAGTACTTCATGTGCCCAGTAGGAGGACTGAAGGCTATATACATTTCTACAGCTGCTAGCTGTCCCAGTTCCCAGCTCTCTTCTCCACAACTGGAAGGACAGAAGGTTACCAAGGTATTTGAACAGGTTTGTCAGTGCAGGAATGACACAAGCGTATCACTACCACTTCCTATCTCACACTCTGAATGGCCTCCAATTTCAGCAAGGTAACTCTACCCCTCAATGTGAAAGAGATAGACTACCCAACCGCACCACTTAAGCCTAGGTCGTCTCTTCCATTCAGTCAGAAATCACAATGGGTGAATAGAGCACAGAAACACAAACATTGCCTGGCCTTGTTAACCCAATCTATCCCTCTATCCCTCAGTTTCACCCTGGGGCCCGGAAGCAGAGCCCTGATTTAGAGGCAACCCAACCCAGGGCAGGGCAGAGGTTCAAAGGGTGGAGGTGCAGGGTGGTGCATTGCTCTCTCTCTCGGAGAACACACACACACACACACACACACACACACACACACACACACACAGACAGACAGATGAGCAACATAACAACATGGAAGAACTAGGGAACGTTCCTTTAAAACTGGCCTAATAGAATCACCCCCTCAGGCGAAAAAAAAACCTCCCAATTAGCTGTCCTCTGATCTCTGGGTGATTTATCAAACGTAACAACAATGAGCCACATTACTGTCGGAAAGGAAAGGATGCATCCCAAAAGGCACCCTATTCCCTACATAGTGCACTACTTTTGACCATGGGGCCCACAGGGAATCCCATAGGGGCTCCGTTCAAAAGGTAGTGCACTGTATAGGGAACAGGGTGCCGTTTGGAACGCGTTGCCTGGGATACATGGGACTTCAGAGGACCTTAGAACTCTAAGCTAAGCTATGAGGTCACAGGATGAGGTCATCAGGTTAACATGGCCTTCCGAGGATGTGGTTTTCCACAGTTTGTTTTCCTTCTGCAGAATGAATGAATGTAGGTCACAGGATAGGGGATAGCGATATGTTATATGCCCATTCAACCTCAAAGCGAATCCTAACCTGAATAAACAACAATGTCTGTCTTTATGACCGACCACAGGGACAAAGAAATGATCGTGGATATATTCAGTCACTGAGCTATCTTTAGAGTCCGCCCCTTGTTGAGGTAGGGGAGACTGGGGTAAGTTGAGACGTTTTCTACATTCAGCATCACTCCGTCAAGGGAAATATAGTATTCTTTCTAACACATATATTTATATATATATTTCAGGATGTTGTGTATCCCTGGAAATAATCAGAATTCAAGTAAACATTACAGTTTTGAAAAGGTAAGCCGCCTACACATTTCTGTACTGAATGAAATATTACCTTTTTAAAACCATGTCTATCTTTATTTCCAAAACACAATTCAATACAATCACAATCGCTTTTTTTGTCTTTTAATCATTTTAAGCATATTTTAACACAGGCATAACACCTAACAAACACTTTGTACTTAAAAAAAAAGAAGTTTAACATAGGCCAGGCCCTGTTGATACCTCATAAACCAGAGATAACGCCTTGCATTGCACCTGGGAAGAAAACACTTCAATTTTCTCAACTTGCCATTTGCTCAACTTACACCAAGGCATCATTTTGACTATATTAGCCCACACAGCTACAAGGATGCACCTTCACACTGGGTTTAGGACCTCATATTGAAGCTTATAGAGACCCCAACTGATGTATGGATCAATCTTAGAATTATCTACTTTGTTTTAGATACAACCATCATGAAACCTCTAACACAATAAATTAATTTGACTTGGTGAAAATCTGTTTTCTGAACCTAACTAACTTATTACTGCACCACTTTTTCCATGTGGTTTCTTCTTTCACAGACACCATGAAATGATGACCTCTTCTTAAATATTTGGTCAAATGATACGTTTTGTGTATGGTTTCCATAGACACGGGTCGATCAACTGACCCCTTTGGCTCTCCTTACCCCACTCTCCCCTAATGGTATTTCATAACTCAGATCTTTGGGTGGGTTGTTAATGATGTAACACGGTGTTAAGACTTTCCCTCTGCCACAGTATGGTGTCACACCCTCAAGCCATCATACCTGCTTGGTTTCCACTGTGGAGTGTATAGTCAGTGGCTCTTCAAGAACCACTGTAGCCATATTGCTGGGCCTCAGCTTCGCTATGACAGCTGGATATGAACACGCCGGGGAGGGTCACCTCATCTCAACAGATGTCTTGGATTCTATAGATACTGTATGTTTCTGAGGCAAAGCTTTTCAATCCTCAGCAGTCATCGTTGCATGTCTAGACTAGAGGAATTAGAGAAACAAACCAAGTTTTACCCCGGAACCACGCTGAGATCAACTATTTTATGACCACCCAAAGGTATTATAACATATCGACCTATAAATATATTTTTATCGACCTATATTAGGTAATTCGATTTTTTTATGATGAGAAATTGTTCCTACCTCCGAATTTGACTTTTGGATTCGAACAAAGAAGGTATTGAGTGGTATAAATCAGACCCACGACGTTGACTGTTGATTTCATGGGAGGGATAAAACTGTTTCTGTTGTGTGTGTGTGTGTGTGTGTGTGTGTGTGTGTGTGTGTGTGTGTGTGTGTGTGTGTGTGTGTGTGTGTGTGTGTGTGTGTGTGTGTGTGTGTGTGAGACTGTGGTCAGGTTTATACTTCCCTGGCACGCAACTGAGCCATTACGTCAGAGTAGTGACCAACTCAAACCCTGGAGGCCTTCTGACCACTTGAACCTAGTATCTAATCTATGACTCCATTCACACACACACACACACACACACACACACACACACACACACACACACACACACACACACACACACACACACACACACACACACACACACACACACACACACACAGGATATATAACCCAGAGCACATCAGACAACAAGGCTACAGGGCTAGACGACCAGGATGTTTGTTACTTGGCTTTCCTGGAGAAAAAAAAAAAAGTTTTTTATTTTGCTCAATCAAAGCATCATGTAATGTAAAAAGCAGTTGCGCAATAACGAAGAAAAGAATGACATTATTGTATTCTAGAACTTTCTCTTCCCCCCATTGAGATCCTATTAAATTACTGTTTTCTAATTCCTAATTCTATGCCTGCCGTCCTCACGGAGTGTTGAGAGATCATTGAGAGTTCCATCAGTGATGGTTCCCGAGGAGACAGCCCTTTTCTCTGGCAATGGTGCATTACCTAGATTAGAGGCATGGAAGATAAAAGAAAACCATTAGTCATGGCTGTATGTATGGCTCATTATAGCATTAGTCATAGCGCTGACTCGTCAGGTAAAGTCAGGCTGAATCAGTTGAGGGGAAAACATGGAGGAATGAATGCTTTGAGAAACAGGGTTGTTAAAACATGAACTGTTCCAACCATTAGATGACACTTACAGAGTGAAGCATTTTAACGTCCACCCCCCTTAAATAAACGCATATCTCCTGTGAGCTGTTGTTTGCCAGGAAGGAATCCTTGGAATCAATGACATGTTTAAATAAGGCAGAAACTCAGAGACGTAGATAATAATAATAATATGCCATTTAGCAGACGCTTTTATCCAAAGCGACTTACAGTCATGCGTGAATACATTTTTGTGTATGGGTGGTCCCGGGATCGAACCCACTACCTTGGCGTTACAAGCGCCGTGCTCTACCAGCTGAGCTACAGAGGACCACCTTAGATACAAGACCATCTAGCTTTGGAAACAAAGAACATTTATAAAAATGAGCTGACTTTTCTAGTGATGGATCAGATGGGTCACTTGAAGGCAGGTCCAACAGTTGTCATGCTAAACAGACTAATGATAATCTGGCCGTGGTCCTTCTAGCATTCATGAGGCGTCCACAAGGGATTTGTGTGAGAGGGGCGCTGAGGGTGTAAGTGTCTGAATACCCACATGAAAACATACTATTGTGTACTATGGTATAAATACTAGAGTATTCACTGTAGTGTTTTTGCTGACTTTAATGACTAAAGTATTTACTGTAGTATTTACTGTTATACTGTAGTATTTACTGTATTATTTACTGTATTATTTACTATAGTATTTACTGTATTATACTGTATTATTTACTGTAGTATTTACTGTATTATACTGTAACATTTATAGTTAACTATAGCATAAATACTGTTGTGAAAAAAACTGTAGTATATACCATAGTAATTAATGTAGTGTTTTTGCAGATTGTAGTATGCTGTAGTATTTACTGTAGTGTTTTTGCAGACTGAAGTATACTTTCAGTTGTATGCTGATATTTACTGTAGTGTTTTTGCAGACTGAAGTATACTGTAATATTTACTGCAGTGTTTTTGCGTAATGTAGTACACTGTGATATTTACTGTAGTATTTACTATCTTGAACATAGAAGTGGAGGCTTCCTCCTTCAGCAAACCTACTGGAGAAATACTAAAGAGCACATTTTCCATAACCGGTAGGTAGGTAGATAGATAGCTAGACAGACAGATAGGCAGGTTTCTAGGTAGGTACATAGTAGATAGGCAGGTGGCAGGCAGGCAGGCAGGCAGTGCAGGTGGCAGGCAGGGCAGCAGGCAGGCATCAGGCAGGCAGAGGCAGGTGGCGGGGGCAGGCAGGCAGGCAGGCATCCAGGCAGGCAGGCAGGCAGGCAGGCAGGCAATCCAGGGCAGGCAGGTGGCAGGGGAGCAGGCAGGCAGGCGAGGCAGGCAGGGCAGGGCAGGCAGGGGCAGGCGGGCAGGGCAGGCAGGGCAGGCATCCAGCAGGCAGGCAGGCAGGCAGGCAGGCAGGCAGGTGCAGGCAGGCAGGCAGGGGCAGGACAGCCAGGGCAGCCAGGCAGGCAGGCAGTGCGGGGCAGGTGCGGCGGGCAGGCAGGCAGGCAGGCAGGCAGCGGACAGCAGGCAGGCGGCATCCAGGCAGGCAGGCGCAGGCCGGCAGGCATCCAGGCAGGCGGCAGGGGCAGGCGGCCAGCCAGGGCAGCAGGCAGGCAGGCAGGCAGGCAGGCAGGCAGGCATGGCATCCAGGCAGGCAGGCAGTGTGTGGAGGGGCAGGCAGGCAGGCAGGCATTCAGTGGCATTGTGGGCATCCAGGCAGGCAGGCAGGCATCCAGGCAGGCATCCAGGCAGGCAGGCAGGCAGGCAGGGGTGCAGGCAGGCAGAAGGCAGGCAGGCAGGCAGGCAGAGCAGGCAGAGGCAGGCAGGCAGGCAGGCAGGCAGCCAGGCAGGCAGGAGGCAGCATCCAGGCAGGCAGGATGGTCAGGCAGGAGGAGGCAGGCAGGAGGCAGGCAGGCAGGCAGGCAGGCATCCAGGCAGCATCCAGGCAGGGGTAGGCAGGCAGGAGAGGCAGGAGGTAGGCATCCAGGCAGGCAGGCATCTGGCAGCCAGGAATCCAGCAGGCAGGTAGGAGGCAGGCAGGCAGGGGATGCAGGCAGGCAGGCAGGCAGGATCCAGGCAGGCAGGCAGGCAGGCAGGCAGGCAGGATAGGAGCATCCAGGAGGAGGCAGGCAGGCAGGCAGGTAGGCAGGTAGGATCCAGGAGGCAGGTCAGGCAGGCAGGCGGGCAGGAGGAGGCAGGCAGGCAGGCAGGCATCTGGGCAGGCAGGCAGGCAGGCAGGCAGGCATCCAGGCAGGCAGGCAGGCATCCAGGCAGGCAGGCAGGCAGGCAGGCAGGCAGGCAGGCAGGCAGGCAGGCAGGCAGGAGGCAGGCAGGCAGGCAGGCCCAGGCAGGCAGAGCAGGCAGGAGGATGCAGGCAGGCAGGCAGGAGGCAGGAGGAGGCAGGCAGGCAGGCAGGCAGGAGGTATTCAGGTAGGTATCTAGGAGGTAGGCAGGTAGGTAGGAGTCAGGTAGGTATCAGGTAGGAGGTAGGTCCAGGTAGGTAGGTAGGAGGGCAGGTAGGACGCATCTAGGCAGGTAGGAGGCAGGCAGGTAGGCAGGTAGGAGGTAGGTAGGTAGGTAGGTATCCAGGTAGGTAGGTCTGGGGTCTGAACAGATAGTTCAGAGCTTCTGCTCTTTTCTATAACCTGTATGGAACACAATATGGTCTATACTTGGCATGTAGGTTTCTCACTTATGGGTGGCACAAATCGAGATATGGGGGAGGGGAATGGGCAGGGTATATGCAAATTAAATACTGTAGTATTACTATAGTTAAAACTGTGTAACGTTTTTGCGGACATTTCTGTAGTATTTACTACAGTGTTTTTTGGGGGGATAGTACTGTAGTATTTACTGTAGTATTCTACAGTATACTACAGAACTCTATAGTAAGTACTTTAGTATTCTATAGTAAACTGTAGTATATTTTCATGTGGGTAGGGCCTGTCTGGTTCAGGTGATACAGTATAGTTTATCAGAGGGCCTCAGCAGTGGGGCAGTGACACCACACACACACACACACACATATACACACACACACGCACACACATACACACACACACACATATACACACACACACGCACACATATACACACACACACATATACACACACACACATATACACACACACACGCACACATATACACACACACACATATACACACACACACATATACACACACACACGCACACACACGCACACTCACACACATGCACAAACATGCACACACATATACACACACACACGCACACACATGCACATATACACACACACACGCACACACACGCACACTCACACACATGCACAAACATGCACACACATATACACACACACACGCACACACATGCACATATACACACACACACGCACACACACGCACACTCACACACACACATGTACACACACACACGCACACACACGCACACTCACACACATGCACAAACATGCACACACACACACAGCGGTGAACAGCGGAGCTGTGAGGCGGTGTGAGCTCTCTAAAGGAAGATAAATGATGTCTGAACAGTCTGATGGACTGCGCCCTGAAGCAAGAGGAGATGAGGAGTGATAATGTCTGAGGAGGGAGGAGACGAGGGGAGGTCACACTGAGTGATAATGTCTGAGGAGGGAGGAGATGAGGGGAGGTCACACTGAGTGATAATGTCTGAGGAGGGAGGAGATGAGGGGAGGTCACACTGAGTCATAATGTCGAGGAGGGAGGAGACGAGGGGAGGTCACACTGAGTGATAATGTCTGAGGAGGGAGGAGATGAGGGGAGGTCACACTGAGTCATTGTCTGAGGAGGGAGGAGATGAGGGGAGGTCACACTGAGTGATAATGTCTGAGGAGGGAGGAGACGAGGGGAGGTCACACTGAGTGATAATGTCTGAGGAGGGAGGAGACGAGGGAGCACACTGAGTCATAATGTCTGAGGAGGGAGGAGACGAGGGGAGGTCACACTGAGTGATAATGTCTGAGGAGGGAGGAGACGAGGGGAGGTCACACTGAGTGATAATGTCTGAGGAGGGAGGAGATGAGGGGAGGTCACACTGAGTCATAATGTCTGAGGAGGAGGAGACGAGGGAGGTCACACTGAGTCATAATGTCTGAGGAGGGAGGAGACGAGGGGAGGTCACACTGAGTGATAATGTCTGAGGAGGGAGGAGATGAGGGGAGGTCACACTGAGTGATAATGTCTGAGGAGGGAGGAGATGAGGGGAGGTCACACTGAGTGATAATGTCTGAGGAGGGAGGAGACACTCCCAGACAATGTTCCCCCTCTAAGCTGCGCGCGGGCTCCTGCACTTGCTCCAGGACTGCCACGCAGAAGAAATGCAAGTGATTGAACTTCACTGAGTTCGCCCCTTGTTTAGTTTCCACTATATAGATCAACGTTTTTTTCTGTGATCGAATCAACATTATATCAGCTCCTTTTCAATGCAACAAACCAAAGGAAAATTAACTTTGCAAGACTGAGTCTGTTATTGTGTTGTAGGCAGAGCCAGAGCGCAACGTCGTAGAATTATATTGCCAGGGGTAACCCGCGAGCGGTCTCTCAATCACCCGCGAGTGAGCGCGCTTTCAGATCAGTTCAGATCAATGCGCAGTGCCGCATTGATGTGTGCACATTTGTTGATATTCTTTGCTAGTTATTAAGTTATTAGCCCAGTTATAAATAATTACAGGTCAGCAATGGGGAGGTACTGCTTCCTACAAGAGCACAAAACGTGTAAGCTACATTTCAAGCTGTCTTTGAAAAGCCAGTCAGTTAAAAATCGTATGTCTTAATTAAAGGGGCAGTGTTGTATTTTGAGACAGGCTTGAATATGCAAATAAGCCAATAGGCAGAGGGGTAGCCTACATTGTCTAGTTCTCTCTATGGTAATAATAATTCATTTTATTTTGTAAAGAGGTTTCTTGCATCATACAACACAATACAATGCAATGTCACATATTTGGCACATGGTGTTACAGAACAAGTAAATAAAGCACAACTTAATGTCAAGCCCTTTATAATGTAAAAACGTTTTTAAAAGTCTCATGCAATGTAGGCCTGCATTGAACACCACATATAGGCTACTGCAGGCTATATCATAGAAATCAAAAGCTATTTCCATGTGGAAATGTTATGGGATTTACTCCATTGGTTTTGTTGGTAGGCCAACATTATGCTCAAATAGCCACAATAGCACAATCGAGGAGCTACTGTCTAAAACTGTAAGGGTACAGCCCCAGTGTTCACTGTAAACGCGCCGGAAGTTGCACAAAATTCTCACAATGTCCAAGTTTCCGCTCACAAGACCTCAAATTTAGAGGGAACATTGCTCCCAGATGCCTCAGATACTGTTCTGAACTGACGCTGAAGGAGGCAGCCGCAGTGTCCACAACACTAAGCCCTACACCTGATATCTCTTAACTCAGCTCTAGCACCATCTCTATCTTAGGGCAGTGAAGCATGGAGGTGGCTAGGAGGTGTTGTTCCTCTTTGGTTCAGTCATATCTCTGTCTTAGGGCAGTGAAGCATGGAGGTGGCTAGGAGGTGTTGTTCCACATTAGTTCAGTCACATCTCTGTCTTAGGGCAGTGAAGCATGGAGGTGGCTAGGAGGTGTTGGTCCTCTTTAGTTCAGTCATATCTCTGTCTTAGGGCAGTGAAGCATGGAGGTGGCTAGGAGGTGTTGTTCCTCTTTAGTTCAGTCATATCTCTGTCTTAGGGCAGTGAAGCATGGAGGTGGCTAGGAGGTGTTGTTCCACATTAGTTCAGTCATATCTCTGTCTTAGGGCAGTGAAGCATGGAGGTGGCTAGGAGGTGTTGTTCCACATTAGTTCAGTCACATATCTGTCT
The DNA here is from genome assembly GCF_020615455.1 of Coregonus clupeaformis. Lineage (NCBI taxonomy): Eukaryota > Metazoa > Chordata > Actinopteri > Salmoniformes > Salmonidae > Coregonus > Coregonus clupeaformis. Next base: position 1,115,532 of record NC_059202.1, on the reverse strand, counting down.
TAGGGCAGTGAAGCATGGAGGTGGCTAGGAGGTGTATCACTTTAGTTCAGTCATATCTGTGGTTTCTGTCTCAACATCTTTCTCTCTTGTCTTAACAGACTGGTTTAACCTCTAAGCACAATCAGGGACTTGAAACATTTACATTTCAGTCCTAGTGTGGGATTGAGGAAGAAAACACACCTGTTTAAGAGCCTTCTTCGGTCCCTGCTTTTAAACAGTGTAATCAGATTTTATAATAGTTCAATCCAATCAAACCGTCTATTGTTTGTTTCACGTCACTTCAGATAGCTCTGCCTCTCTGTATAAAGAAGAAGAGGTGCTCATGTTCCATCTGACAAGACCTTGGGGAGGATTCATTGTTGAAAGAAGGCTGGTTTTACACACACACACACACTGATTACCCACACGCTCACCGCACAGATCTGACCAAGTGTTACTCATTTCATTTCTCACACAATATTGATGTCCCTGTCTCCTTGGGTGGTCAGGCTACTTTGTAATGTTGACAGTCAACGAAGTTTGATGTGCCCTCCTCAGCTTCACAGACTGAACCAGATTACATTTACATTTACGTCATTTAGCAGACGCTCTTCTCCAGAGCGACTTACAAATTGGTGCATTCACCTTATGACAGCCAGCGGCAAATCAAACACTATGGTCCCCCTTTTTACTGTCATCTCTCTCTCTCTCTCTCTCTCTCTCTCTCTCTCTCTCTCTCTCTCTCTCTCTCTTTTCTTTTCTCCCCTCTCTCTCTCTCTCTCTCTCTCTCTCTCTCTCTCTCTCCTTCTCCCTCTTCTCATCTGCTCTCCAGATGTGCAGGATGATAAACCCTATGCATTACACACAGAGAGGGCCCAGCTCTATCGTGATAAACCCTATGTATTACACACAGAGAGGGCCCAGCTCTATCGTGATAAACCCTATGCATTACACACAGAGAGGGCCCAGCTCTATCGTGATAAACCCTATGCATTACACACAGAGAGGGCCCAGCTCTATCGTAATAAACCCTATGCATTACACACAGAGAGGGCCCAGCTCTATCGTGATAAACCCTATGCATTACACACAGAGAGGGCCCAGCTCTATCGTGATAAACCCTATGCATTACACACAGAGAGGGCCCAGCTCTATCGTGATAAACCCTATGCATTACAGACAGAGAGGGCCCAGCTCTATCGTGATAAACCCTATGCATTACACACAGAGAGGGCCCAGCTCTATCGTGATAAACCCTATGCATTACACACAGAGAGGGCCCAGCTCTATCGTGATAAAACCCTATGCATTACACACAGAGAGGGCCCAGCTCTATCGTGATAAACCCTATGCTTTACACACAGAGAGGGCCCAGCTCTATCGTGATAAACCCTATGCATTACACACAGAGAGGGCCCAGCTCTATCGTGATAAACCCTATGCATTACACACAGAGAGGGCCCAGCTCTATCGTGATAAACCCTATGCATTACACACAGAGAGGGCCCAGCTCTATCGTGATAAACCCTATGCATTACACACAGAGAGGGCCCAGCTCTATCGTGATAAACCCTATGCATTACACACAGAGAGGGCCCAGCTCTATCGTGATAAACCCTATGTATTACAGACAGAGAGGGCCCAGCTCTATCGTGATAAACCCTATGCATTACACACAGAGAGGGCCCAGCTCCATTCCATCTCTGATACCGCCGCCCGGCTTCCTATGATCCCAAGAGAACCAAAGGAAAGCGACCACTGGGCCGTAAAGACAAGTCCCATTATTTACATTTTAGTCATTTAGCAGACACTCTTATCCAGAGCCACTTACAGTTAGTGTGAGTGCATACATTTTTCATACTGGCCCCCCGTGGGAAACGAACCCACAACCCTGGCATTGCAAGCGCCATGCTCTACCAATTGAGCTACAGGGGACTATATCCTCACCAAGCACCATGCTCTACCAACTGAGCTACAGGGGACTATATCCTCACCAAGCGCCATGCTCTACCAACTGGGCTACAGGGGACTACATCCTCACCAAGCGCCATGCTCTACCAACTGAGCTACAGGGGACTACATCCTCACCAAGCGCCATGCTCTACCAACTGAGCTACAGGGGACTATATCCTCACCAAGCGCCATGCTCTACCAACTGGGCTACAGGGGACTACATCCTCACCAAGCACCATGCTCTACCAACTGGGCTACAGGGGACTATATCCTCACCAAGCGCCATGCTCTACCAACTGAGCTACAGGGGACTATATCCTCACCAAGCGCCATGCTCTACCAACTGGGCTACAGGGGACTATATCCTCACCAAGCGCCATGCTCTACCAACTGAGCTACAGGGGACTACATCCTCACCAAGCTCCATGCTCTACCAACTGAGCTACAGGGGACTATATCCTCACCAAGCGCCATGCTCTACCAACTGGGCTACAGGGGACTATATCCTCACCAAGCGCCATGCTCTACCAACTGGGCTACAGGGACTATATCCTCACCAAGCGCCATGCTCTACCAACTGAGCTACAGGGGACTATATCCCCCACCAAGCTCCATGCTCTACCAACTGAGCTACAGGGGACTATATCCTCACCAAGCGCCATGCTCTACCAACTGGGCTACAGGGGACTATATCCTCACCAAGCGCCATGCTCTACCAACTGAGCTACAGGGGACTATATCCTCACCAAGCGCCATGCTCTACCAACTGAGCTACAGGGGACTATATCCTCACCAAGCGCCATGCTCTACCAACTGAGCTACCACAGGACTATATCCTCACCAAGCGCCATGCTCTACCAACTGAGCTACAGGGGGACTATATCCTCACCAAGCGCCATGCTCTACCAACTGGGCTACAGGGGACTATATCTCACCAAGCGCCATGCTCTACCAACTGAGCTACAGGGGACTATATCCTCACCAAGCGCCATGCTCTACCAACTGAGCTACAGGGGACTATATCCTCACCAAGCTCCATGCTCTACCAACTGAGCTACAGGGGGACTATATCCTCACCAAGCGCCATGCTCTACCAACTGAGCTACAGGGGACTATATCCTCACCAAGCGCCATGCTCTACCAACTGAGCTACAGGGGACTATATCCTCACCAAGCGCCATGCTCTACCAACTGAGCTACCACAGGACTATATCCTCACCAAGCGCCATGCTCTACCAACTGAGCTACAGGGGACTATATCTCACTAAGCGCCATGCTCTACCAACTGAGCTACAGGACTATATCCTCACCAAGCGCCATGCTCTACCAACTGAGCTACAGGGGACTATATCCTCACCAAGCGCCATGCTCTACCAACTGGGCTACAGGGGACTATATCCTCACCAAGCGCCATGCTCTACCAACTGAGCTACAGGGGACTACATCCTCACCAAGCGCCATGCTCTACCAACTGAGCTACAGGGGGACTACACAATGTTTTCCGGTAGCGAGTATGGAAGACAATAGAGTAATATATCCTATTATCCAACATGACTTCCTGTTCGGTGACTGAATGTGTTTTTAGTGTCTGTGATCCTTGTGGGAATTTAACCCCTGACCTCAACACCCTCTTAGCCAGGAGGACCACATCACTTTTTGTCACAGCGAGTATAAAAGATGGACATTGATTATCAAATGTTACATAGACCCTTTTATTTTTTTTTATTTTTACGTCATTTAGCAGACACTCTTATCCAGAGCAACTTACAGTTAGTGCACACATTATTATTTTCATACTGGCCCCCCGTGGGAATCGAACCCACAACCCTGGCGTTGCAAACGCCAAGCTCTATCAACTGAGCTACCTCCTGCCTGCCATTCCTCCCCTACCAGTGCGCCCCCCATTGGTCTCCCGGTTGCGGAACGGCTACAGCAGAGCCTGGATTCGAACCAGGATCTCTAGTGGCACAGCTAGCACTGCGATGCAGTGCCTTAGACCACTGCGCCACTCGGGAGGCCTTTTTGAAACTTGATCTTCCCAGCCTCAGTCACGGCCTTAGTTAGGTGTTCTTTTCACTGTCATCCTGTCCTGCTCCGTCCAGGTTATATTGAAGACTGTTAAAATGATGAAGGTTTCCTCTCTGAAGATCAGGAGTCTGTCCTTCAGCGAAAGCACAAATCCTAGATCTGGGAAACCCGAATGGGACCCCGTGTTGTTCATGGTACCGACGTTGGGTTTGAGTTGTAGGCTTATGCCTGTTTATTGTCTGTTGTCAGCAGTGACTACAGTCTTTGATCCAGACAACCAGAACATGGTCATGTACTCATGTTGGAGAAGTAGTGGAGTATTTTGCAATATTTAATAAGTTACAGTTTGTTTTCCATTTTCATAAGCGGTTGCAACACAAAAAACAAGGAAGAATTTCCAATAAAGCAGGTCGGATGGATTCTGGGGGTTTGAACATCCAGACTAACCCATTTTACATTACAGATGAAGATATCAGTGCAGTCATGTAGTTGAATATTGAGACCGTAGAATGCTGAATGGTAATCCAGCCAGTTTAGTAGGACTTGTCTTGGAGGACGATGTTTGACATTCATTCGTTCTGGCCAATTCAACCAGGGCTACGCTGAACAGTCACATCCTGTTTGCAATGTGTTTATTTTCCACTGTGCAGAGATGGAGCCGAGGAGATGGCATGTGTGTCTGTGTGTGTCTGTGTGTGTGTGTGTGTGTGTGTGTGTGTGACAGAGGGCCTAGTCAGTACAGTAGATGAACTTGCAGGCCTCTCTTTAGAAGACAGACGTTCCTTGACCTTTGAGACATTTCAACCTAGCGTGTCTGGTATTATTAAAGGCTATGGCCTGTGTTTGCCAGACAGATTGCACGGTAGACTATGGATGCAACAAGTGATGAAGCTGAATTGGAGGTGGACACGACAGAACAGATGGACTGTAGTTTTGATGGATTTGTTTTCTTGTCCAACATTTATCTTCTTGTCCAGCCTCCAGGAATAATGAAATCTCTGTACCTCCACCCTCCACCCTCTGTACCTCAGCCCTCCACCCTCCACCCTCTGGACCTCAGCCCTCCACCCTCTGTACCTCAGCCCTCCACCCTCCACCCTCTGGACCTCAGCCCTCCACCCTCCACCCTCTGGACCTCACCCTCCACCCTCCACCCCTCTGACTCCTCCACCCTCTGGACCTCAGCCCTCCACCCTCCACCCCCTGACCTCAGCCCTCCACCCCCTCCACCCTCTGGACCTCAGCCTCCACCCTCCACCCTCTGCACCTCAGCCCTCCACCCTCTGGACCTCAGCCCTCCACCCTCCACCCTCTGGACCTCAGCCCTCCAACCCTCCACCTCTGGACCCTCAGCCCTCCACCCTCCACCCTCTGGACCTCAGCCCTCCACCCTCCACCCTCTGGACCTCCACCCTCCACCCTCTGACCTCAGCCCTCCACCCTCCACCCTCTGGACATCAGCCCTCCACCCTCCACCCTCTGGACCTCAGCCCTCCACCCTCCACCCTCTGGACCTCAGCCCTCCACCCTCTGGACCTCAGCCCTCCACCTCCACCCTCTGGACCTCAGCCCTCCACCCTCCACCCTCTGTACCTCAGCCCTCCACCCTCTGGACCTCAGCCCTCCACCCTCCACCCTCTGGACCTCAGCCCCTCCACCCTCCCACCTCCTGGACCTCCACCCTCTGGACCTCCACCCTCCACCCTCTGGACCTCAGCCCTCCACCCTCCACCCTCTGACCTCAGCCCTCCACCCTCCACCCTCGACCTCAGCCCACTCCACCCTCCACCACCTCTAGACCTCAGCCACTCCACCCTCCACCCTCTGGACCTCAGCCTCCACCTCCACCCTCTGACCTCAGCCCCTCCACCCTCCACCCTCTGGACCTCAGCCCCTCCACCCTCTGGACCTCAGCCCTCCACCCTCCACCCTCTAGACCTCAGCCCTCCACCTTCCACCCTCTGTACCTCAGCCTCAACCCTCCACCCTCTGGACCTCAGCCCTCCACCCTCCACCCTCCGGACCCTCCACCCTCCACCCTCTGGACCTCAGCCCTCCACCCTCTGGACCTCAGCCCTCCACCCTCCACCCTCTGTACCTCAGCCCTCCACCCTCTGGACCTCAGCCCTCCACCCTCTGGACCTCAGCCCTCCACCCTCCACCCTCTGGACCTCAGCCCTCCACCCTCCACCCTCTGTACCTCAGCCCTCCACCCTCCACCCTCTGGACCTCAGCCCTCCACCCTCTGGACCTCAGCCTCCACCCTCCACCCTCTGGACCTCAGCCCTCCACCCTCCACCCTCTGGACCTCAGCCCTCCACCCTCCACCCTCTGGACCTCAGCCCTCCACCCTCTGGACCTCAGCCCTCCACCCTCCACCCTCTGGACCTCAGCCCTCCACCCTCTGGACCTCAGCCCTCCACCCTCTGACCTCAGCCCTCCACCTCCACCCTCCCCTGGACCTCAGCCCTCCACCCTCCACCCTCAGCCCTCCACCCTCCACCCTCCACCCTCTGGACCTCAGCCCTCCACCCTCCACCCTCTGGACCTCAGCCCTCCACCCTCAATGACCTTTTCGACTTGTCACTCCATCTTTATTATGTGTGTGCGTGTGTGATTTCAAATATCGTGGAGAGTGTTGCTTCGGGGTCATCCCCAAGAATGTGAGGAATGAAATCTGGACTCTGTCTCACCGTTCTGACACGCCACTCACAGGCTCCAATATTACAATACGTTTTGAGAGATATGCCGGCTTCTTTCTGTCTAACTACAGTACAATACTACTATATACTACCACTATACTAGCTATAATACTATACTACTATATACTACCACTATACTACTATATACTACCACTATACTAGCTATAATACTATACTACTATATAATACCACTGTACTAGCTACAATATACTACCACTATACTAGCTATAGTACTATACTACTATATACTACCACTATACTACTATATACTACCACTATACTACTATATACTACCACTATACTACTATATACTACCACTATACTACTATATACTACCACTATACTAGCTATAATACTATACTACTATATACTACCACTGTACTAGCTATAATACGATACTACTATATACTACCACTGTACTAGATATAATACTATATTACTATATAACACCACTATACTTGATATAGTACTATACTACTATACACTACCACTATACTAGCTATACTACAATATACTACCACTATACTAGCTATAGTACTATACTACTATATACTACCGCTATACTAGCTATGCTACTATATACTACCACTATACTAGCTATAATAATATACTACTATATACTACCACTATACTAGCTATAAAACTAGACTACTATATACTACCGCTATACTAGCTATAATACTTTTACTACTATATACTACCACTGTACTAGCTATACTACTATAATACTATATACTACCACTATACTAGCTATACTATTATATTACTATATACTACCACTGTATTAGCTATAGTACTATACTACTATATACTACCACTATACTAGCTATACTACTATACTACTATATACTACCACTATACTAGCTATACTATTATATTACTATATACTACCACTGTATTAGCTATAATAATATACTACTATATACTACCACTATACTAGCTATAAAACTAGACTACTATATACTACCGCTATACTAGCTATAATACTTTTACTACTATATACTACCACTGTACTAGCTATACTACTATAATACTATATACTACCACTATACTAGCTATACTATTATATTACTATATACTACCACTATACTAGATATAGTACTATACTACTATATACTACCACTATACTACTATATACTACCGCTATACTAGCTATAATATTACATTACTATATACTACCACTATACTAGCTATAGTACTATACTACTATATACTACCACTATACTACTATATACTACCACTATACTAGCTATAGTACTATACTACTATATACTATCACTATACTACTATATACTACCACTATACTACCAAAACTACTATACTAGCTATAATATTACATTACTATATACTACCGCTATACTAGCTATAGTACTATACTACTATATACTACCACTATACTGCTATATACTACCACTATACTAGCTATAGTACTATACTGCTATATACTACCACTAAACTACTATATACTACCGCTATACCAGCTATAGTACTATACTACTATATACTACCACTATACTACTATATACTACCGCTATACTAGCTATACTACTATACTAGCTATAATATTACATTACTATATACTACCACTATACTAGCTATAGTACTATACTGCATATGTACTACCGCTATACTAGCTATAGTACTATACTACTATATACTACCACTATACTACTATATACTACCACTATACTAGCTATACTACTATACTACTATATACTACCACTATACTAGCTATAATACTATACTGCTATGGTTGCTGGGATCAGAGGAAGAGGGAAAAGGTTTTTGACCGTGACGTCATTCAGGGAACGGTAATCAATACATGGACGGAGACCACCGCCCTTTTTACCAACGAAGAAGAAGCTGGATGCAGCCGGGGAAGAAGAAGGACGAATTAAACGGTTTTCGAGTGCTTCATCAATGTAGTTCTCCATTGCCTCATTATCCGGGATAGATAGGGGGTAAACACGGCCCGTCGGTGGGGACACTCCAGGGAGTAAGTCAATAGCACAGTCCCCTGGGCGATGTGGTGGCAGAGTGGAGGCCTTGATTTTGCTGAAGACATTGCTGTACTGGGCGTATTCAGATGGTATAGTGGGTGGCACTGCAGAGGCAGAGTCCTCAATGTTGGTGGCTCTGCAGGGTAGGCTGAGACAACAGGTGAAGCAGGTAGAAGACCAGGACAGTAGTTCACCATTGAGGACTCTGTTTTTGGTGAGGTATTCTGTAATAAATACTCAGGGAGGAAAAAGGTGTAGATTCACGCGCAGAGCGCGGCAGGTATTTATTTAGCCTTCGCAGAAGGCAGGAATCGTGGTCACAGGCAGGCAATGGTCATACACAGGTAGGCAAACAGGCAGGAGAATCAAAAACTAGGACTGAAGGCTATAACTGGTTCTCACACACGAGCTAGGAAAAGGCTTAGTAGAGTCAAAACGAACAATACCTCACAAGGCACAAACAGAATGAACTGAACTAAATAAGTGTCAGAGCGGGCGTAGGTGTGGTGTAGGAATCAGATGCAGGACACAGATGCTTGTCCAAAAATACTTTAGTAAAGTCCACAGAATGAACGGCTACAAACAGAGCCGGAGGCACGAGAAAAATAACGCACTCAGCGTATGAATGCAAAACACGCACAACAAGTGCGGACTCTCTATCTAAAACAGAAATAGAGCACAAACTGACTGAAACACCTGCTGACCAAGGAACAACTACACACAACCACAAGACAGAAACAACGAGAACTTAAAGGACACATAATCAAGACAAAATGAGAAACAGGTGTACCAAAACAGACCAAACCAAACACACACAGAAACAACGAACGGTGGCAGCTAGTACTCCGGGGACGACGACCACCGAAGCCTGCCCGAACAAGGAGAAGGAGCAGCCTCGGCAGAAACCGTGACAATAAGGAGCTGATGAGACCAGGTGACTAACAAACACAGGTGAAATCAATGAACAAAAATGAAAGACAGGGCTACCTTCAAGAACACAAAGAAACAGGGCAACGTTCAAGAACACAAAGAAACAGGGCAACGTTCAAGAACACAAAGAAACAGGGCTACGTTCAAGAACACAAGGTTGACTAAGAAAATAAATACAGAACCTTACAGCTATAGTGCTGGGGTGGAACAAAAACGTGCACACGCAGTTAAAAAGTGAGGCTTTTGAATGTTAGCTAAACTCCTAGGGGAGACATGAATGTTTTCCTCTTTAACAGGAGAGGATGTAAAACTGGCAAACTGAGATTCAAGATAGTTGGACTGATTATTGCCCTCTAGCAGAGAGGAGAGAGAGAGGAAAGCTCTGGAACTGTGCCCTGTTGGTATAGCCAACCCCCTCTCCTCTCCCCCTCCCTCCCCTGAAGCCCTCCGGTCCAGACAAATGCGATGTAATCTCACTCAAAATATACACAAATAATGATCAGCCTAAATTGTGCTATGAGAGTCAGGCTTGGCATGCTGTCAGACCTCCCAAACGGACAACGCTGAATAACCACTGGACTTCAGATGGAAACACTTCCAAATCAGACGGTCTCTCTCTCTCCCTCTCTCTCTCTCTCTCTCTCTCTCTCTCTCTCTCTCTCTCTCTCTCTCTCTCTCTCTCTCTCTCTCTCTCTCTCTCTCTCTCTCTCTCTCTCTCTCTCTCTCTCTCTCTCTCTCTCTCTCTCTCTCTCTCTCTGGCACCGTGAGCATCTGTGTGTGATATTTCAACGCGCTCAATCCTTAATCTTTAATTAGCAAATATAACATTTCAGTTACTTAACAACTGTGTTGCCATTTTTTGAGTGTGAACTAAATATGTCTCTGGACGTGTTGACTTTAGCTTGTGCTCTTCTTCCTTTTGTCTCCATGTCTAGTCGCTAGGTGGAAAAGAGATGGGGGGGGCGGATAAGCATAGCAACTTCCTGCATGGGAGGAGTGTGTCACTCTGTTGAGGGAACCCTGGAGCACACTTCCTCTGTGACCGGTACGCACAAACAAATAAATGATTATGACTCAAACAAGGAGTGGTATTACACCAGATCCCTACGGACTGGTGCACAGATCTTTGCAGGCTAATTTAGTAATGAGTGGCTAGCTAACCCAGGCGGCACAGCAAGTTATTTTAAGCAGCTACGTGGACCAATCTAATGTGACAGTGGTGTGATGCTATCAGTGATTTTATAGGTCTTGGACTGTTGTGTCCCTGTTGCCTCCCCCCCCCACATCCAGGCTCTGCTCTGCTGGAAAACTCAGAGCTGTGAAAAACAATTAAGCGCTCTTGAAATGCCCTCAAATTATCCGCCGGATATTGCCAGAGCTAGTGAGCGGGCGAGTGAATAACTATCTGATTCTAACAATAAGCGCCGTCGGTTGGACGCGTTGGCAGCATCTCGACTTTCTCTGAACATCGCCGTTGTGCGTGCGTGTGTGTGAAATGTGAAGGCGTTATTTGCTTAATCCCGTTTGTGAAAAGTAAAAGCTTGTTGTTTACTGGGACGGCACGAACAAATCTGAATGGGTATTTATTAGGGCCTTTGAAGCTACATGCATCCGGACCCCCATCCCTGATGCAGTTACCCCACCTATTCAAAACAGACACCCCATCCCTGATGCAGTTACCCCACCTATTCAAAACAGACACCCCCATCCCTGATGCAGTTACCCCACCTATTCAAAACAGACACCCCATCCCTGATGTAGTTACCCCACCTATTCAAAACAGACACCCCCATCCCTGATGCAGTTACCCCACCTATTCAAAACAGACACCCCATCCCTGATGCAGTTACCCCACCTATTCAAAACAGACACCCCCATCCCTGATGTAGTTACCCCACCTATTCAAAACAGACACCCCCATCCCTGATGCAGTTACCCCACCTATTCAAAACAGACACCCCATCCCTGATGCAGTTACCCCACCTATTCAAAACAGACACCCCATCCCTGATGCAGTTACCCCACCTAATCAAAACAGCTGGGGGTCAACAGAGGTCTGGCACTGGAGTCTAGGGTTGAGTCCCAAATGAAATTCCCTATATAGTGC
>NC_059202.1:1060348-1103733 GCF_020615455.1 Coregonus clupeaformis | reverse complement strand
TACATTGCCTTGCTATAGTATTCATCCCCCTTGGCGTTTTTTCTTATTTTATTGCATTACAACCTGTAATTTAAATGGATTTTTATTTGGATTTCATGTAATGGACATACAAAAATAGTCCAAATTGGTGAAGTGAAATGAAAAAAATAACTAAAATTATAATAAATAAATAACAGGAAAGTGGTGCGTGCATATGTATTCACCCCTTTGCTATGAAGCCCCTAAATAAGATCTGGTGCAACCAATTACCTTCAGAAGTCACATAATTAGTTAAATAAAGTCCACCTGTGTGCAATCTAAGTATCACATGATCTGTCACATGTTCTCAGTGTATATATACACTTGTTCTGAGTCTGCAACACCACTAAGCAAGGGGCACCACCAAGCAAGCGGCACCATGGAGACCAAGGAGCTCTCCAAACAGGTCAGGGAGTACAGATCAGGGTTGGGTTATAAAAAAATATCAGAAACTTTGAATATCCCATGGAGCACCATTAAATCCATTATTAAAAAATGGAAAGAATATGGCACCACAACAAACCTGCCAAAAGGGGGCCGCCACCAAAACTCATGGACCAGGCAATGAGGCATTAATCAGAGAGGCAACAAAGAGACCAAAGATAACCCTGAAGGAGCTGCAAAGCTCCACAGCAGATTGAAGTATCTGTCCATAGGACCACTTTAAGCTGTACACTCCACAGAGCTGGGCTTTACAGAAGAGTGGCCAGAAAAAAGCAATTGCTTAAAGAAAAAAATAAGCAAACACGTTTGGTGTTGCCAAAAGCCATGTGGGAGACTCCTCTTATCACCCAGAGAACACCATCCCCACAGTGAAGCATGGTGGTGGCAGCATCTGCTGTGGGGATGTTTTCATCGGCAGAGACTGGGAAACTGGTCAGAATTGAAGAAATTATGGATGGTGCTAAATACAGGGATATTATTGAGGGAAACCTGTTTGTCTTCCAGAAATGTGAGACTGGGACAGAGGTTCACCTTCCAGCAGGACAATGACCCTAAGCATACTGCTAAAGCAACACTTGAGTGGTTTAAGGGGAAACATTTAAATGTATTGGAATGGCCTAGTCAAAGCCCGGACCTCAATCCAATTGAGAATCTGTGGTATGACTTAAAAGATTGCTGTACACCAGCGGAACCCATCCAACCTGAAGGAGCTGGAGCAGTTTTACCTTGAAGAATGGGCAAAAATCCCAGTGGCTAGATGTGCCAAGCTTATAGACATACCCCAAGAGACTTGCAGCTGTAATTGCTGCAAAAGGTGTCTCTACAAAGTATTGACTTTGGGGGGGTGAATAGTTATGCACGTTCAAGTTCTGTTTTTTTGTCTTATTTGTTGTTTGTTTCACACACACAAAATATTTTGCATCTTCAAAGTGATAGGCATGTTGTGTAAATCAAATGATACAAACCCCCAAAAATCCATTTTCATTCCAGGTTGTAATGCAACAAAATAGGGAAAATGCCAAGGGGGGTGAATACTTTCGCAAGCCACTGTATCTATCAGTAGTATATCTGTGTTTCCCTCCTCTCAGGAGCCCAGATGGTATCTATCAGTAGTATATCTGTGTGTCCCTCCTCTCAGGAGCCCAGATGGTGCCTATCAGTAGTATATCTGTGTTTCCCTCCTCTCAGGAGCCCAGATGGTATCTATCAGTAGTATATCTGTGTTTCCCTCCTCTCAGGAGCCCAGATGGTGCCTATCAGTAGTATATCTGTGTTTCCCTCCTCTCAGGCGCCCAGATGGTATCTATCAGTAGTATATCTGTGTTTCCCTCCTCTCAGGAGCCCAGATGGTGCCTATCAGTAGTATATCTGTGTTTCCCTCTCTCAGGAGCCCAGATGGTATCTATCAGTAGTATATCTGTGTTTCCCTCCTCTCAGGAGCCCAGATGGTGCCTATCAGTAGTATATCTGTGTTTCCCTCCTCTCAGGAGCCCAGATGGTATCTATCAGTAGTATATCTGTGTTTCCCTCCTCTCAGGAGCCCAGATGGTGCCTATCAGTAGTATATCTGTGTTTCCCTCCTCAGGAGCCCAGATGGTGCCTATCAGCTGGTGTGAGATGCAGTGCCCAGGACGCATGCCAAAGAGTTCCGCAAGGTGGCCAGGGTGCAACCCGAGTACCTGCAGGCGTGAGCAGGGTCCCCTCACCTCTCCAGTCCCCGGGCAGGGGGCCCCCTTTCCCTTCCTCAAGGAACACACAGCTTCCCTCCTCCCTCCCTCTCTGACAGAGAGACAAACACACTCACTCACACTTTGATTCTCAATGATGCATTGTGAGTACAAAGGACCAAATATTGTACAGGTCATGTACATATGCTTGGACACGAGTCCACGGGTCATTGACCTGACACACACACACAATAAACAGAGCCTTATGTTCAGGGGGGGGATACCTCAACAGTAGATTCCTCCCTCTACGACCTATAGCAAAGGAAGTATTTTTCCCTCTTGGTTCTGGAGGGCTACAGTAGAGGTGCAGGATTTTGTTCCAGCCCAGCACTAGGACGGACACCTGATTCAACTGATCACTGGGGCCTTGATTGGCTGAATCAGTCTCGTTAGTGCTGGGCTGGAACAAAAGCCTGCCCTCCCTGTAGCCCTTCAGAACCAGGAATGAATAAATCACACTGATCTGGGTTACCTTCTGATCCGATACCCTTGTCCCTGAAGTGTGCACTCCTGTATCCCCCCATGTATTTACTAGCATATTTCATATACCTTTCCTTTTAAATCCATGAGGGGTAGTGAATGAGTGCACACTTTGGGGGAAAGGGTATAGAATCAGACCACAGCCGTGGGGTGACAGTCACCAGTACAGACAAGCCCAAGTCCAAATTGACCTCTAAACTCTACACTCTAGTGCGTAGGGCTTGATTTGGGATTGGGCCGTAGACGGCTAACACTTGGGATGTCGAAGTAAAGTAAAGCGCTGGAATTGAAACTGTTATTTTGTGGCGCCACTGTTTGACTCATACGACCACGTGGTCCTTTCTGCACCTAGTCAGAGAAATGGACACGTCTTGATGCTTTTCTCTAAGCATTATTCTTTCTTCTGTTGTTTCAAAAGAATACTTTTTGTTTATTTTGTCTGTTTCATTTCTTCCTGTACATGTCAGCAGAGGCACGTGTTTTAAGAGTCAAATAAAATGAATACCAAAGCGCATCCTGTATGAACTACCCAATCTGTTACAATGGAGACTGTTATTTACCTGTGTTATCACAAAGGTTCATTTTATAAAGCGATTTTTTTTATTTTAATGAATGAATTCCTTTATCATATAATAGAGAAACCCAGCTGACCATCATTCTTAATGGCCATTTGTTGACTGTGTGTAAACAATTCTATGCTGTTTAAATGTCTAATTGACAGCTCATCAGCTGCCAGTTTGTCATGTTGAGGCATTAGTTTACAGTACTATACTATTAGGCTGCTGGTCAAAAGTAGTGCACTATACAGGGAGCCATTTGGGACGCCAACAACATTCTCATATCATACAGCCATGAAGCATTACATCATAATGGACCATTCAGAAGACCAACACAGCTCCGCTCTCATTGATCCCACAGGTTGGTAGGTGCAGCTTTCAGTTCCATCAATGTCAGCATTTTTATGTCAAACTTTTTATAGACCAATCAGTCACACTTGGTGCACAGTACTCGTGTATACTGAACAAAAATATAAAACGCAACATGTAGAGTGTTGGTTTCATGAGCTGAAATAAAAGATCCCTGAAATGTTCCATACGCACAAAAAGCTTCATTTCTCTCATTGTGCACAAATGTGTTTACATCCCTGTTAGTGAGCATTTCTCCTTTGCCAAGATAATCTATTCACCTGACAGGTGTGGCATATCAAGAAGCTGATTAAACCGCATGATCATTACACAGGTGCACCTTGTGGTGGGGACAATAAAAGGCCACTCTAAAATGTGCTGTTTTCTCACCACAATGCCACAGATATCTCAAGTTTTGAGGGCGCGTGCAATTGGCATGCTGACTGCAGGAATGTCCACCAGAGCTGTTGCCAGAGAATTGAATGTTCATTTCTCTACCATAGCCGCCTCAATTTTTTTAGAATTTGGCAGTTCGTCCAACCGGCTTCACAACCGCAGATCACGTGTAACCACGCCAGCCCAGGACCTCGACATTCGACGTCTTCACCTGCGGGATCGTCTTGAGACCAGCCACCCGGACAGCTGATGAAACTTGAGTATTTCTGTCTGTAATAAAGCTTTTGTGGGGAAAAGCTCATTCTGATTGACTGGGCCTAGCTCCCCAGTGGGTGGGCCTATGCCCTCCCAGGCCCATCCATGGCTGTGCCCCTGCCCAATCATGTGAAATCCATAGATTAGGGCCTAGTGAATTTATTTAAATTGACTGATTTCCTTATATGAACTGTAACTCAGTAAAATCGTTGAAATTGTTGCGTTTATATTTTTTGTTCAGTGTATATATATATATATATACACACACATTCATACACACCACATTCCCACAGGCACACTCCCACTCCCAAGACCCTGCAAGAGAAAAGGTGCACACACACTCATCCAAATCCGTTTTGGAGGCTACACACACACTCGAGGGTCTGTCCCGACTCAGTCATCAAAGCGCACCGATCGGGTTGCGTTGATGTCGATCGAGAACTTCTTATTGGACGGCGCCGAGAACCCAAGTCCCACCCCCCTTCCCGTGAAGTCCATGCGGCGCGACTGAGCGCGTTCGATTCCCCAGGAGGCCTTGCTGCAAGCTCTTCTGTCCGTCTTTCGTCAGCGCCATGTTGGCCCGCCCTCCCGTTGCACCGCTTCGCTGTCATTGGCTTCCCGCCCTTCTTGAAGCCGCCCATCAACCGCAGGGAACTTATTTTGTTGGTCGGAACTGTCAAACTGGGCGGTGCCCCACTGGCCCAAACTCTGGGGAGAAGAACAATGTAATATTTCTGATTTATATTGTAATGTTTATATTAGACATAATGATTGTAATTTTTATGATTTATAATGTAATGTTTATATTTGACAATGTTTTGTAACAGAGAAGAGTTGGTATGCGTCCCAAATTTGGGATACACCTTGGTGTCCTGACATCATAAGAGTACTGACCGATGGTACCGGTGCTGCTTTGAGTTGGACTGGGTTGGACTCCTTGTCGATCTCATTCTGCAGGGCCAGGCGTCTCCCCTATGGAATATAATAGGACCATCATTTTATATGAAGGCCGTGTTATATAGTACACAACATATACTCTATAGTCCATGTTATATAGTACACAACATATACTCTATAGTCCATGTTATATAGTACACAACATATACTCTATAGTCCATGTTATATAGTACACAACATATACTCTTATAGTCCATGTTATATAGTACACAACATATACTCTAGTCCATGTTATATAGTACACAACATATACTCCATGTCAGTCTAACATGTGGTTGGTGATTCTCTTTACTGTACTCCTAGTTTTTTTTTAAAGACTCAAATCCATGTGTGCTTCAAAGGCTGCGTTTACACAGGCAACCCATCTGATTTTTTGCCCAATTATTGGCAAAAGATCTGATCTGATTATTGGCAAAAGAGCAGAATTACTTTGCAATCACTTGGGAGTATCCCTGACACAGACCAATGGTATTACTTAATCAGTATAGAGCATTTATATTGGTTGGTGTGTGTCCAGCATGTTTGACTGCAGCATTGTGTTAATCAATGACAACAGCATTCACTAATAAGCATTTGTATAATATAATGCATTCATATTTTATTCAGAAATAGTTACAAAATCAATATACAATGTTTAATTCAGACCAGGAAGAAATTACTTTTCTTTCTCACAGTGATAGAGGGATGGAATGGAGACTTGGATTGGTGGACTGGACAGTGGAATCAAATGGATCCAAATAGATCTAAAGGGTTGTTAGCGATCTACCTGATCAATATTGATCTCGAAGGCGTTTCCCTGGTCTCTGACAGGAAGACCACATCCTTCTGGTCCCTCTCGGGGGTTGGAGCAAAACAACAAAGTATCAGACAACTGCAGACATTCAAACAAATAGTAATACTGTCCCTGTTTTAATACCTTTAACTGTAAAATATAAAGTAAGAAAGTCAACACTTTAAATTGTTGGGAGCATATTATTTTTACAGTTGACTATTCTGTTAGTCAGCACCTCCAGCATTTTTGGGTGTTGGTCAGCGCATGCTTTTTACAATACTTTCAACAAGGTCACCCCTTTCAAATGGCTCTAGAATCAGGGTCACCTTCAGTAGGCAATCATTGTGAACTGTTTCAGATAGAAATGTCATGAATAGAGCTGACATGATTCCTCATTCTACATGTCAGAGAGACATGTTTGTTCTACATCACATATTTCTATCTGAACGTTCCACAACGTTGTACCCTGCTGAAGGAGCCCCATGATTTGATAACCTCTTAACCTCTGACCCTTAACCTCTGACCCACCTCCTGGTCTTCAGGGCGCAGCTCTCCACCTTTATCTTCTTTTTCCCTTTCCCCTTCTCCGGAGTCTCTCCCTTTCTTCTTCCCTTTCTTGTGAAGGGTGCTGTCCTCCATTTCCGTCTCTACCTCAGACGAGCTCTTCTTCACCTTCTTTTCTTTCCCTCGCTCTCTCTGTCCTCCGCCTGTTCCTCTCCTCCTTTCGTATCCACCTTTTTCCTTTTCTTCCGTTTGGGCTTCCCCTCGTCCACCGCGATCACATCCTCCTCCTCTGTTGGTGCAGAGGCCTTTCTCTCCTTCTTCATCTTGCTCTCCTCCTTTCCTTCCGTCTCAGTGTCTATGGTGTTGTCTGCAGCGCTGCTGGTGGACTTGGGCTTCTTCTTCTTCTTGGTGTTATTCTGTTCCTCCTCCTCCCGTACTGCTACTGTAGCCTCTGCCGATGCTCCCTTCTTCTTCTTCTTCTTTACTACCATTTCTTTCTCTGCCTCTCCGCTCCCTTTCTCTTTTGTCTCTCCTTTCTTCTTACCCTTCTTCTTCGTCTCCCCCTCTTCTTCCTCCTGACTCCCCTCAGTTGGTTCAGCAGCTTTAGGGATCTTTTTCACTTCCTTCTTTTCTTCCTCTGTTTTTCCCTTCTTTTTCTTGCCTTTCTTCATTACTACCACCTCTCCTTCCTCTACCTGGACAACGCTGACCTCCGTCTCTTCTGCCGGAGAGAGCTTCTTCTTTTTTTTCAGCTTCTGCCCATTTTCCACTCCTCCTTTCTCCTCCTTTAATTCACTCTGTTCTGCCTCGTCCTCCGTTTTAACAGTGTTAGCACCTTTCTGCTTTTTCTTCTTCTGTCCGCTCCCTCCATCATTTCCGTTAGTCATGGCTTCCTCACCGTTGGTGTCAGTCCCAGACCCCGCCAACAACTTCTTCTTTACTTTCCTTTTCTCCTGCTCTCCTTCCGTATTCCCTCCATCCCCATTGGAAGACACCTGCTCTTCTTCTACCGGAGTCTCTGCTTTCTTCTTCTTTTCCTCTTCACTCCTTCGTTATTCCCCAGGTTTACGGAAGTGTTTTCTGAGATCTCTTCCTCAGTGTGGGTGTCCTTCCCACTGTTCTTGTTCTTCTTCTTCATGGTAACCATCTTGTTGCCAGTGTCGGCTCGGACCATCTGAGAAAAAACAAACATCCCACAATATTATTACTGTTAAAAAGGAAGCAGTCACTTCAAAGGACATAGTAGAGAATGCATTTTAGGTTTAAAGTGAACACAGTATTGATATTGGGTCCCCTAAATGGCACCCTATTTCTATATAGTGCCCTACTTCTGACCTGATGTGTCCTGGTTCAAAAGTGGTGCACTAAATAGGGGGATAGGATTTTGGACGAAGCTAGTGTCATTTTGGAGAGCAACACAGAACCAGATACAAACCAGTGATCTGACTGATACCGTGGGCTGGGATTCCTTGTCTATCTCCCTCTGTAGGGCCAGACGTTGAGCCTACAGAGGATAAAAGCTGGATTATGAACTAACAGTACACTTTTACAGTAGCTGTTGGCTACAGTACTATGTTTCATATGTTGTCTATTCAAATTGGCAGCCAATCTCAGCACATGTGGAGGAAGGTGTCTAAAATCAGTGATTCGCATACACTGACTGGTGATCAATTGATGATTGTTGATGTGAATTTATCAACGAATGATCAATTGATGGCGGGATTTATTTTATGGTGATCTCATCTAACGTTAGCTACCTGATCAATAAAGATCTTCTCAGCGGTGTTGTATCTTCCGGTCTTCTCAGACACGAAAACCACTTCGTCATGAAAAGCCGTCTGCAGAATCAAACACAGCCAGTTCAGCTAACGCAGGTAAGGTATACAAAACAATAACATGTTACCAGTCTACTTGCCTAGGTTATAATGTAGTTTACTAAAGAACTTGATCAGAGTAAATCAAGTTATGCTAGCAAGAAACATCGATTGAATGTGTGCGTGGTGTTAGCGTTTGCTTGCTATGTTAGCTGGCCAAATAACTGTCACCGGTGATAAAACACTTTGCAACGGGTGAACACATCAATTCGCTCTGGAAAACTACTTGAACGTTTCATGATTCAATATTTAGAAATAACGGCATTAAAGTTTACTTACTTTGAAGACTCACGTGGAAACCTGTGTACACCAGTGCTGTATACTGCTTCTTGACCCGGAAATACTGTCAGATTCCCTTCCATAGTAATCGTCCTCATGCGTCCCTAGCAACAAACATCCACGGCACGCCCCCTGACCTATTTCAGGACCCTCTTTCAAAGATAATTCGTAAAAATCCAAATAACTTCACAGATCTTCATTGTAATGGATTTAAACACTGTTTAAACACAGGTCCTCTGTAGCTCAATTGGTAGAGCATGGCGCTTGTAACGCCAGGGTAGTGGGTTCGATCCCCGGGACCACCCATACATAAAAATGTATGCACACAGTCGCTTTGGATAAAAGCGTCTGTGAATGGCATATTATTATTATTATTATTGTTCAATGAACCATAAACAATTAATGAACATGCACTTGTGGAACGTCATTAAGACACTAACAGCTTACAGACGGTAGGCAATTAAGGTCACAGTTATGAAAATTTAGGACACTAGAGGCCTTTCTACTGACTCTGAAAAACACCAAAAGAAAGATGCCCAAGGTCCCTGCTCATCTGCGTGAACGTGCCTTAGGCATGCTGCAAGGAGGCATGAGGACTGCAGATGTGGCCAGGGCAATAAATTGCAATGTCAGTACTGTGAGACGCCTAAGACAGCACTACATGAAGACAGGAGGGACAGCTGATCGTCCTCGCAGTGGCAGACCACGTGTAACAACACCTGCACAGGATCGGTACATCCGAACATCACACCTGTGGGACAGGTACAGGATGGCAACAACAACTGCCCGAGTTACACCAGGAACGCACAATCCCTCCATCAGTGCTCAGACTGTCCGCAATAGGCTGAGAGGGACTGAGGGCTTGTAGGCCTGTTGTAAGGCAGGTCCTCACCAGACATCACCAGCAACAACGTCGCCTATGGGCACAAACCCACCGTCGCTGGACCAGACAGGACTGGCAAAAAGTGCTCTTTACTGACAAGTCACGGTTTTGTCTCACCAGGGGTGATGGTCGGATTCGCGTTTATCGTCGAAGGAATGAGCGTTACACCAAGGCCTGTACTCTGGAGCGGGATCGATTTGGAGGTGGAGGGTCCGTCATGGTCTGGGGCGGTGTGTCACAGCATCATCGGACTGAGCTTGTTGTCATTGCAGGCAATCTCAAAGCTGTGCGTTACAGGGAAGACATCCTCCTCCCTCATGTGGTACCCTTCATGCAGGCTCATCCTGACATGACCCTCCAGCATGACAATGCCATCAGCCATACTGCTCGTTCTGTGTGTGATTTCCTGCAAGACAGGAATGTCAGTGTTCTACCATAGCCGGTGAAGAGCCCGGATCTCAATCCCATTGAGCACGTTTGGGACCTGTTGGATCGGAGGTTGAGGGCTTGGGCCATTCCCCCCAGAAATGTCTGGGGTAACATCTCACAGCAAGAACTGGCACATCTAGTGTATCCATGAGGAGGAGATGCACTGCAGTATTTAATGCAGCTGGTGGCCACACCAGATATTGACTGTTACTTTTGATTTTGACCCCCCCTTTGTTCAGGGACACATTATTCAATTTCTGTTAGTCAC
The DNA here is from genome assembly GCF_020615455.1 of Coregonus clupeaformis. Classification (NCBI taxonomy): domain Eukaryota; kingdom Metazoa; phylum Chordata; class Actinopteri; order Salmoniformes; family Salmonidae; genus Coregonus; species Coregonus clupeaformis. The sequence goes on along the minus strand of NC_059202.1, from coordinate 1,093,542 downwards.
ATGTCTGTGGAACTTGTTCAGTTTATGTCTCAGTTGTTGAATCTTGTTATGTTCATACAAATATTTACACATCAAAATGAAAATAAACGCTTACTTACTTTATCATGTTCTTCTTATTTCTTATTTAGTGTGTGTTTTTGTTCTACCTTGTTATTCTCAGTATTATATTGTTATTGATTACTGCATTGTTGGGGTTAGAGCCGGGCAAGAAAGGTATTTCACTGTCCTGTGACATTAAAACTTGAAACTTGAAACTTATCTCTAGCTTCATGGAACCGAAATAGACTCTGCAACCAACAGCAGAGGGCGTTAGGGTGCTGTAGCCTAGCTGTTACTATGGCTACGTCCCGTATGGCACCCTATTCCCTATATAGTGCACTACTTTTGACCATAGGGCTGTGGTCAAAAGTAGTGCACTACATAGGGAATAGGGTGCCATTTAGGATGCTAAAGTAGCTAAGCCTGTAGCTTATTAGAACTGTCAGCTCACAGACAGTCACTTACCATGCCAGTGGCTTTTACCAAAGATAGATAGAAGCCCTAAGCCTACATGTAGGTTTGGAACCTTTTCTGTTTTGTACTTTGAATGCTACGTACTGTTGCCAAGACAACAAGGTTGCTGCAAGGTATATCATGTTAAAATGCAAACAACCTGTCATTTTAGATAGAAGCAAAATAAACCTTCCAAACAGTTTAATATAGAAACGGTTCCGTCTTCAAATTTGCATGCTCCAAAGCCTTCTACAGACACCTCAATAGTGCGTTGATCCAAACAGTTTAATCTATAGACAATATTTTATTTCATTGAGTTTGAGTGAGAATTGTGTTTAGGAGACAACCAACCAAGCCCTCCTCTGTATCAACACATAGGATGATAATATAATAGCCTTATACAGGAGTACACGACTGGTCACATTAAAGCCACTAATACCAATCCCCCCTATCAGTTTCCCTAAATGGGTTAGTCCAAGGTTAGAGCACCATAGGGATTAAGAGGCAGCCGATTAGTCCAATCAAGGACAAGGAGTTTTGGGAGGTAAAACACAGAAAGAGCAAAGAAGAAGTCTCTGAAATATATAATGTCAGTATGAGGTACAGATCGTACCATTAATTAATATACTGTCTAGTCTGCCATATAATCATACTGATATTGCACTCCCTGTTAAAAACTCTCCAAATGTGATACAACAACCCCATACCAAAACTACTGATATCATAGAACCACACCAAAAATAGAGTACCTCGTTTGTGACAACAATAATACATTCAATTTCACCATCATAACATTCATCATAGAAATATGCCACACAAACGTTATATCTCATATAGTGACAGCAGAGATTAACTTAATAAAGTGCTTAATCACAACAACTCTGGTAGACCAAACACAAAACTTAAGAGTCTTAGAAAATACACTGTTTATGTGTCCCTACATATCTAAATAGTCATAATCATCATCGATAGGAGCAACTCTCGTGGGCTACATCCCAAATAGCACCCCATTCCCTACATAGTGCACTACTTTTGATCAGAACCCTATGGTCCCTGGTCAAAAGTAGTGCACTAAATAGGAAATAGGGTGCCATTTCAGACACAGCTCACAGTCTGTAGAGAACATGAGTGGGCAGGTGAGGTTAGTGAGCATGGTGGATGGATGGAATTTACATAAATACTGAATGCCTCCCGAATGGAACCCTATTCCTTATATAATGCACTACTTTTAACCAGAACCAGGACATAGGGCTCTGGCGAAAGTAGTGCACTTTATAGGCAATAGGGTTGCATTTGGGACGTGGCCACTGTTCTCCTGTACCTGGTGTGTCATACAGTGGGGAAAAAAAGTATTTAGTCAGCCACCAATTGTGCAAGTTCTCCCACTTAAAAAGATGAGAGAGGCCTGTCATTTTCATCATAGGTACACGTCAACTATGACAGACAAAATGAGGAAAAAAAATCCAGAAAATCACATTGTAGGATTTTTTATGAATTTATTTGCAAATTATGGTGGAAAATAAGTATTTGGTCAATAACAAAAGTTTCTCAATACTTTGTTATATACCCTTTGTTGGCAATGACACAGGTCAAACGTTTTCTGTAAGTCTTCACAAGGTTTTCACACACTGTTGCTGGTATTTTGGCCCATTCCTCCATGCAGATCTCCTCTAGAGCAGTGATGTTTTGGGGCTGTCGCTGGGCAACACAGACTTTCAACTCCCTCCAAAGATTTTCTATGGGGTTGAGATCAGGAGACTGGCTAGGCCACTCCAGGACCTTGAAATGCTTCTTACGAAGCCACTCCTTCATTGCCCGGGCGGTGTGTTTGGGATCATTGTCATGCTGAAAGACCCAGCCACGTTTCATCTTCAATGCCCTTGCTGATGGAAGGAGGTTTTCACTCAAAATCTCACGATACATGGCCCCATTCATTCATTCCTTTACACGGATCAGTCGTCCTGGTCCCTTTGCAGAAAAACAGCCCCAAAGCATGATGTTTCCACCCCCATACTTCACAGTAGGTATGGTGTTCTTTGGATGCAACTCAGCATTCTTTGTCCTCCAAACACGACTGAGTTGAGTTTTTACCAAAAAGTTCTATTTTGGTTTCATCTGACCATATGACATTCTCCCAATCCTCTTCTGGATCATCCAAATGCACTCTAGCAAACTTCAGACAGCCCTGGACATGTACTGGCTTAAGCAGGCGGACACGTCTTGCACTGCAGGATTTGAGTCCCTGGCGGCGTAGTGTGTTACTGATGGTAGGCTTTGTTACTTTGGTCCCAGCTCTCTGCAGGTCATTCACTAGGTCCCCCCGTGTGGTTCTGGGATTATTGCTCACCGTTCTTGTGATCATTTTGACCCTACGGGGTGAGATCTTGCGTGGAGCCCCAGATCGAGGGAGATTATCAGTGGTCTTGTATGTCTTCCATTTCCTAATAATTGCTCCCACAGTTGATTTCTTCAAACCAAGCTGCTTACCTATTGCAGATTCAGTCTTCCCAGCCTGGTGCAGGTCTACAATTTTGTTTCTGGTGTCCTTTGTCAGCTCTTTGGTCTTGGCCATAGTGGAGTTTGGAGTGTGACTGTTTGAGGTTGTGGACAGGTGTCTTTTATACTGATAACAAGTTCAAACAGATGCCATTAATACAGGTAACGAGTGGAGGACAGAGGAGCCTCTTAAAGAAGAAGTTACAAGTCTGTGAGAGCCAGAAATCTTGCTTGTTTGTAGGTGACCAAATACTTATTTTCCCCTATAATTTGCAAATAAATTCATAAAAATCCTACAATGTGATTTTCTGGAAAAAAAATTCTCAATTTGTCTTTCATAGTTGACGTGTACCTATGATGAAAATTACAGGCCTCTCTCATCTTTTTAAGTGGGAGAACTTGCACAAATAGTGGCTGACTAAATACTTTTTTTCCCCACTGTATATGCCCCCCCCTTTTTTTTTTTAAACAACAAAACAGAAAAGCTAAAAATATTCCAACACATTAGTATCTGTCCCAAATGGAACCCTATTCCTATGTAGTGCACTACTTTTGACCAGAGCCGATGCCATTTGGGGACGCAACCAATAACTGTTCACTGAGCGAGCTTGACGTTCATCATCGTCATTGGGGATATATTCCAGTCTGCATGGCTTAGGAAGGGCAGGCAATGTCTTTGTTACCCGTCTCTGAATCTCGTGCAGTCAAACCTGGAGTGACATTTCTTGTGAGCACTGATCTCAAATCAGTTTTTCCCTTTGCCTCTCAATGACCAAAGTGTATAAAAAGGTAGGGTGAGCTGATCCTAGATCTGTGGCTGGGGGTAACTTGCTTGTTGCAGTGCTTTGTACAGACAATGGTGAGGTGAGGTAGAGGCATTGATGGGGTTATGAGTGACATTTGGAAACATTCCGGAGCATTCCGGAACCATAATATGCCGTGTTGCCGTGGAGACTGGTTCCAAGGTTCCCCTCTCACCACAGCTGTCTCCCTGTGTAGTTCACCGGAGCAGAAGGCATCTGTTACAGACAGACAAGTGGTTAGTGTGTGTGTATATGTGTGTATGTGTCAAATAAAATAAAATAAAATATTATTTGTCACATGCGCCCAATACAACAAGTGTAAACTTTACCGTGAAATCCTGACTTACAAGCCCTTTCCCAACAATGCAGTTAAAAAGTAAGAACATTTGCAAATAGATAAAAAGAAAACAGTAACACAATAAAAAACAATAGCAACGCTATATACAGGCTATATACAAGGAATACTGGTACCGAGTCAGTGTACTGGGGTAAGAGGTAGTTGAGGTAATATGTAATAATATAAGATAATATAATTAAGCAATAATGTACGAGGAGGTGTGGTATATGGCCAATATACCACGGCTAAGGGCTGTTCTTATGCACGACGCAACGTGGAGTGCCTGGATACAGCCCTTAGCCGTGGTATATTGGCCATATATCACAACCCCCTGAGGTTCCTTATTGCTATTATAAACTGGTTACCAACATAATTAGAGCAGTAAAAATAAATGTTTTGTCATACCCGTGGTATACGGTCTGATATACCACGGCTTTCAGCCAATCAGCACTCAGGGCTCTAACCAATAATTTAATATGTACATGGGTGCTTGTGCGTTTGTGTGTGTGAAATAAGAGACACTGACCGTTCCTCCGTTCATGACCAGGGCCATCTCAGTGGGCTGGTACATGTGGCCTCTGAAGGGGATCCCAGGACGCATCCCCCCGTGTCCGTTATGGTACGACCCACCTCTCAGTGCTGAGACACCACCCAGGGAGAGAGCAAACACAAATAAAGGGAGTGTTACTAGCCAGGTTTCACTGTACAATAATAATAGTTATTTTTTTTTCTGTAGACAATCCTTCTATTTAGACTTAAACCTTTTTGCATGTACACAATATTTGCATAAACCCACACATAGCCTTTCACACAACCAACACACACACACACACACACACACACACACAGTATACCTGCGCTGTGCTCCTCGATAGAGTAGGCCTGGTTATCTGCGTAGGGCCTGTGTGTAAGTGTGTGTGTAGGTAATGGCACCTCCTGTTGGAAGCAGGGCTGCAGGGGCTGACTGGTATCAAAGTAGTCGTGCTGGCTGGGGGCTGGCGGGTCCCTCAGACACAGGTGGGCTTCTGGGATAGCGTGAAATAACAGGAGGATCCAGCCTTGTGCCACCAAGGCAACCGCCAACACCGGCTCATCCCAGTCCGGTCGCCGCCCTCCCCCGCCACCCGACCGCGCCCCCCTCAACGCAGCGTCGCCATAGAGATAGAGCACAAGCCAGGAGACCCATAGCAACAGGGACGCCAGGCAGGACAGGAAGAGCCATACGGCGTTACACTTCCAACGCCGCTCGCACCCTCCGTCGCTCCCCTCCTCTGCCTCGTCCTCTCCCCCGTCCCCTCCACACAGCACCACAGCCAGGGAGAGGCCCAGCGCGGTCAGGAGCAGCCCCAGGGCGTAGCTGCAAACCAGGGCAAAGTCTAACGGTGGGTAGTCGCAGGCCCCGTGGCCCTCCCTCACCACTGTCAGCAGCAGCCACTCTCCAGAGATGATCCCCTGGACCAGGGCCAGGATCACGCCAAGCCCAGCCAGGGAGCTCCCTTTGGGGCTAGACTTTCCAGACACCAGCCTCTTCAACCGCACCACCTGGGCCAGGAGGCAGGAGAAGCACAGGGCGAACAGCGGGCCCCAGAGGACCCGGCGGACCACACACAGGGTCTCAGTACGCCCCACAAGGAAGGCCAGGGACAGGGTGAAGAGAGCTAGGAGGGAGGCCAGCAGGAGGAGAAGAGGCCCCAGGCCGGAGCGCCGATCTGGGTCAAGGACGGAGTGACGCTTGGCTAGGAGAACCACGGAGAGGACCAGGGAGGTGATGGCTCCACCACAGGCCACGGCCTCCAACACCACCCCCCACACAGACTCCAGGTCACACAGCGTCCGGTAGACGGGGTCCACGTTCACACTGCAACCCAGAGGAGGGGGAGGGGCCAGGCCGGGGTCGATGATGTCATCCTGGGAGTGGCCGCAGCCAATCAGAGAGAGGAGGAAGAGGAGGACGGGACTGAGGGCCATCTGAGAGAGAGAGAGAGAGAGAGAGAGAGAGAGAGAGAGAGAGAGAGAGAGAGAGAGAGAGAGAGAGAGAGAGAGAGAGAGAGAGAGAGAGAGAGAGAGAGAGAGAGAGAGAGAGAGAGAGAGAGAGAGAGAGAGAGAGAGAGAGAGAGAGAGAGAGAGAGAGAGAGAGAGAGAGAGAGAGAGAGAGAGAGAGAGAGAGAGAGAGAGAGAGAGAGAGAGAGAGAGAGAGAGAGAGAGAGAGAGAGAGAGAGAGAGAGAGAGAGAGAGAGAGAGAGAGAGAGAGAGAACGTTGTTACTGAATCATGTCCAGAACACAGCACCAAAATGGCCTGTCTCTTGCTATCACTTGTTTAGTCATTGTATTATTCAGTACAGGAGCATAACAGACTGTTGAATGAGTTCCTGCTAGAGGGAACTAACTGTTCCTGGTACATCTTTCATTTCACAAATATATAATTATTATGTAATGTCCTTTCTCCATCTTGGAAGCTCATGTACACACACACACACACACACAGCACAGCCCTCAGCAGCCCACTCAGCCTGAGCCAGCCAGGGCCACGGTTCCCATAGTAACGAGCAGCCAAGTGGGTTGGCCTATATAAATGTAACGCTGGGTTCTCACAACACAGGCTGAGTGACAAGTATACATACACACACACACACACACACACACACACAGTTCAACATTGGAAGACAACAGAAAATGCTTTCTTTTGTTAAAAAGGTATCATGGTGCGGGGCGGGGCTACAGATAGGGGCTATTAAAAAGTTGTAATTAAGCTATCAGTCTTTACATTTGACACCAAAAACAGCAATAATCCATACACTTACTATGTATATTAATCATTGAAATATTCATTTGAACCATTTTCAATTATGGTGAACTGAACTCACCTTGAGAGCTTAGTTGAGTGTTCCGTTAGGTTACTTGATAACTTTTATGACTTCAAAAAGGAGAGAAGTCACATCTCTAGTCCCACATAGTCGGTATCCAAACCGCATAATTCATCTTGGGTCCTTTTTTAGTTTGACGATGTTTGTTCAGCAGGCTAATTTAAGATCTTCTTCATTTACAGGCGAGGACAAGGTGACCGTTATCTGACGTGTTGACGTGCTGTAGCACAGCGGATCGTACGCTCACCATAAATAACGGACTTTATAAAAGGTGAGTCACTTCTACTCATAGACTATTCCGTTTGTATTCCATCCGGTCCCCGGTGGCGCGAGCTGTGGCGGTTATTAGGTCCGTTAAAATCACTCCCTCTGGCGGCATCTCTCTGGTGCGTTTCCGTTATTTTCCAATGGTATCACGTTATATCACATCATTGTTTTGGCAATCCTATAGCGCGCTATGAGTACTCCAAAAAAAGTGTCAGGTGCAAGCTTGACTTCACTCCTCCACATAGTCAAATATAACAAACCTGACTAAAAGTTCTCTCTGTCTTTCTCTCTCTCTCCCTTCTTCTCTCTCTCTCTCTCTCTCTCTCTCTCTCTCTCTCTCTCTATACATTTGCAGGGGGATGTAAACAGCAACTTGGTTGCAGCTGTTGGCTTGAGGCACTCACAGGGATGCTGCAATGCTACTTCCAAGCAAGCACTGCTCTCTGCTCACCCACTGTCAGAAGTGCATTAACACCGCTCTGGTCTTCCTCCATACAGAGGTCAATAGTTCAGTATCCAGAGATTTCTCAACTTCTATCAATTCAGTATCCAGAGATTCCTCAACTTCTATCACTTTCACAATGCAATAATAAAGTATATAATCAGACCGGTCTTTAATGTTGGTTCCTTCCAACTGCAGCAGCCTTCGGCATTTAATGATTTACATGTTAGTCATTTAGCAGACGCTCTTATCCAGAGCGATTTACAGGAGTAATTAGGGTTAAGTGACTTGCTCAAGGGCACATCGACAGATTTTTTCACCTAGTAATCTCGGGGATTCGAACCAACAACCCTTTGGTTGCTGGTCCAACGCTCTTAACTGCTAGGCTACCTGCCGCCCCCAAATACATTCAATCAATTAATCAACGGTTTACGATCCCATATGAATAGATGAATAATCCATCCCACGTTCTCTTCCTCTTCCGCCTTCTGTCTCCTCCTGGCAGAAGGTTTCAAGGGCAAGTTACAACACAGGCTGGCCAAGCACAGCAAAGGTAGTACACTATATAGGGAATAGGGTGCACGGTAAAGCCTCTTAGCAGAGACCTATAAACAGAGACCTATATTCAACGCAATGTGAAACATCTTCAGAAGAATACAATCAAAGGGTAAAACCAGAAGGCAGCTATAGCAGGTATGCTGACCATAGAGGAGTCCTAAACACAGGTGAATGTCAGGTCCACGTAAGCGCTGTCTCCTTAGTTTAGTGAGTGGGTAATTCCCAAATGGCACCCTATTCCCTGTGTAGTGCACTACTTTAAACCAGAGCCCTATGGGCCCTAGTGCACTACATAGGGAATAGGGTGCCATTTGGGACTGAGACAACATGTTATTTAACAGTGAAACGCCATGACTCAGCCTGCTGCTTTCTCCTTATACTGACATGGGGGTAATCCCCACTCTGTGACGGTGTGTGTGTGTGTGTGTGTGTGTGTGTGTGTGTGTGTGTGTGTGTGTGTGTGTGTGTGTGTGTGTGTGTGTGTGTGTGTGTGTGTGTGTGTGTGTGTGTGTGTGTGTGTGTGTGAATTACATTACATGGACTGGGGGGATCTGATCCTAGATCAGCACTCCTACTCTGAGAAGCTTGATTAGTCCAGACCCTGTACTGTACTGATTAGTCCAGACCCTGTACTGTACTGATTAGTCCAGACCCTGTACTGTACTGATTAGTCCAGACCCTGTACTGTACTGATTAGTCCAGACCCTGTACTGTACTGATTAGTCCAGACCCTGTACTGTACTGATTAGTCCAGACCCTGTACTGTACTGATTAGTCCAGACCCTGTACTGTACTGATTAGTCCAGACCCTGTACTGTACTGATTAGTCCAGACCCTGTACTGTACTGATTAGTCCAGACCCTGTACTGTACTGATTAGTCCAGACCCTGTACTGTACTGATTAGTCCAGACCCTGTACTGTACTGATTAGTCCAGACCCTGTACTGTACTGATTAGTCCAGACCCTGTACTGTACTGATTAGTCCAGACCCTGTACTGTACTGATTAGTCCAGACCCTGTACTGTACTGATTAGTCCAGACCCTGTACTGTACTGATTAGTCCAGACCCTGTACTGTACTGATTAGTCCAGACCCTGTACTGTACTGATTAGTCCAGACCCTGTACTGTACTGATTAGTCCAGACCCTGTACTGTACTGATTAGTCCAGACCCTGTACTGTACTGATTAGTCCAGACCCTGTACTGTACTGAGAGAGTAGGTAAAAGCAGTGGTCTTAGTGAATAGACAGTAGAGTTCTTAATAGATGCCAGTAATAGAGGCTAAACATAGAAGGTTCATGACATCATCTCCAGTAGCACACAGACACACACACACACACGCACATGCACACACACGCACACACACACGCACACACACACGCGTCAGCAGTGCAGATTAGTGTGTCTAATAATGGGTCAACTTGCCTGGTAACAACATGATGACCTGAATGAATGGGGCCAGTGACGGACCACACATTGTCCCAGGTATTTCTAACACACCGGCCCATTTTGTTCCTCTGGGCCCCCACACCTGGCCTTTTTTTCCCTTCAAGCACCCATTATTAGCCAAATAATGGTCATTCTGCAGAAGAAGAAAAAACTATCCAGACTGGCCCACTAGGCTACAGATGGAGAGGGAGAGAGGGAGAGAGAGAGAATAATGTCTATAAAGTGTTGGCTTGGTGATTACCTCGTCCTTACCCTGCGGTTGCGAAGTACAGGACATCCCGTACTCCTCCCTTCCCCCTCCCTCCATCCCTTCTTTTCTCCCTCCATTTCATTCCATTCATCCACTCTTTCTCCTGTGTCTTTTTTGTAAAGCTGGGAGGTTGAGGTTTTGATTGAGCTCACGCCAGTACACACAGACAGTACAGTAGGTGTGCGTGTGTAGAGGGGCTAAATAGCTTTGACATTACTCTAGGTCAAAGGTCATTGTGGGTCATTCTGAGGTCATCCTCTCCTCTCTGACCTCTCCTTAACCACTTACTTACTAGTGATTGGCTGATTGGATGGTTTTGGGGAACTTATGTTAATTTATAACATGTTGCAGTTTTCAGATGTTAAAGTAACTTGTAAACAGTTAATACAGGAAGTGATTTATTTGTCCATATACATTACTCTCTCCCTCTCTCTCTATATATATCTATTTCTCGCCATCCATTCCTCTCTCTCTCTCTCGCTCTCTCTCGCTCTCGCTCTCGCTCTCGCTCTCTCTCTCTCTCTGCTCCTTCCTTCTCTCTTTCTCTGTCTCTCTCTCTCTCTCTCTCTCTCTCTCTCTCTCTCTCTCTCTCTCTCTCTCCAGCTAGAGAACCTCTCAGCACCATATAGATCAAGGCCCGTATTCCAAAAAGCACTGATGATCTAGGATCAGTTTTGAATACAGGCCCAGATCAGCCTAGTCCAATCCACTTACATCATTAACACCACTAAAGGTGGTTTGGAGGTGGTGTGGTTCATGTGAAATAGCACCACCATGTGGAATGTGTGAGTTTCTAAAATAAATACAATTACATTTCCCAGACGCTCTTATCCAGAGCGACTTACAGTTAGTGAGTTCATACATTATTATTATTTATTTTATTTTATTTTTTCCATACTGGCCCCCCGTGGGAATCAAACCCACAACCCTGGCGTTGCAAGCGGTCGCGGCCGGCTACGACAGAGCCTGGATTTGAACCAGGATCTCTAGTGGCACAGCTAGCACTGCGATGCAGTGCCTTAGACCACTGTGCCACTCGGGAGTTATGACCATTATCATCTCAAAAGTCAAAGTTATGTCATTCATCAATCATTAAAGCAAACAACCAATCAAACTCCTGAGTGGCGCAGTGGTCTAAGGCACTGCATCGCAGTGCTAACTGTGCCACTAGAGATCCTGGTTCGAATCCAGGCTCTGTCGCAGCCGGCCGCGACCGGGAGACTCATGGGCGGCGCACAATTGGCCCAGGGTAGGGGAGGGAATGGCCGGCAGGGATGTAGCTCAGTTGATAGAGCATGGCGTTTGCAACGCCAGGGTTGTGGGTTTGATTCCCACGGGGGGCCAGTATAAAAAAATATATATATATGTATTCACTAACTGTAAGTCGCTCTGGATAAGAGTGTCTGCTAAATGACTAAAATGTAAATGTAATCAACAAACTTTACCGTTATTCACTGCAAAGAACAATACTTTTTGTTTAAATCCATTTAATTGAAAAACTTCATTACAATCAGTATAAAAACCTACTAGACGTGGTCTTTGTACTGTACATTTGTATGGCTATCTATTATTTAACCTCTTCCCCCTAATTAGGGGCAGGCTGGCATTTATTGTCATGAATCTTGCCCTGGAGGCAGTTCTGCAGAGTGGTCACTAGCTGGCACAGCTACAAAGTCATCAAATCAGATTTTTAACCCTAACCTTAACCACACTGCTAACCATAATGCCTAACCCTAACCTTAACAACACTGTTAACCATAATGCCTAACCCTAACCTTAAATTAAGACCAAACATTTAATTTTTATGATATAGTCAATGTTGACTATAATAACACCCTGTCACACATTCACATTCACAGTAGACGTAGATGAAAAGCTGGTGCTGCAGTAGACATTTCAGCGACAGACAGAAGCCCACTGTCTTTCAAATCCTGGTGCATTCAACTGGTTTAGCAGTTTCCCTAAGAGGATCTACTGGAATAGATTCCTATAGGTAAGGATCACTTTGTGGCAGAAGTGTCTGTGGGCCGAGGTTGGGCTAGTTGTGGATGTGTGATCAGTTTGTTGCAGGTGTCTGGTCCAGGTCTGTTCACATGCGTCTGTAGACGTGGATCACTGTCTTGCAGTTGGGGCAGCGGTGCTCTACGTCCTTACAGGAGTCAACACAGAACGGAATGCAAGAGCATATCATGCACCTAGAGGAGAAAGAGAGAGAGAGAGAATATTCAGCGTGTGTATCAATCTGTATGCAAGTGTGTGTGAGAGAAAAAAGCTAAAAATACTGTGTGTGTGTGTGTGTGAGTGTGTGTGTGCGTCAATGTGCATGTGTGTGTCTGCCCATGTGTGTGTGTCAACCAGGGGCGGTGTGTTCAATAGGGCGATATGGGCGACGCACTGCCAAACGGGAAAAGGAAGGGATTTTTTTTCTAATCAATTATATCACGGCAACAGTAGTTATCAGTGTTGTAATCTAGACGTCTGATCTGCCACAGTGCCACTAAATGTCCAATCAGGCTAAAGTCGTGCTTCAAATGGCCCCCCTTTTTGGGGCGATTTCAGTCAGGTTGAAAATCGCCCAGAAGTCTGTCATAGACTCCCATGTAAAATCTATTTTTTTCAAATATCAGAGCTTTCAATACAATCTCTATGGGTTTCTGAGGGCTTGCACTTACGCGCTTTCGTCATACGTAACATAACCATGAACGTAACTAAGAAAAGAGCGGGTAGCAGCGTCAATCAATTCACTACTACAATCAAAATGGCTAGGCTTCAGTGCAACTCGATTGTGTCTTTGAAAGAAGTTCCTTTTTGTCGGCGAACAAATGAAGATAAATTGGCAACGAAACAATTAGGACCTCCCAGACCAAATTTAATAATTCAACAGGTTTCTACTAAAGGGGGGAAGTCCTACACCCGAGGATTTTCCAAAAAATTGGTACGAACGAAAAACCTGGCTAGCAGGCTGCGATGTAGCTAATGCAGTCTTCTGCTACCCCCTGCTTACTCTTTCACCCTGAAGGCGGCACGGCAGACAGCACCGCTTGGACAGCGACTGGTGTGTAACGGACATGCACCATCTTTCAGGAAAGATTAAGAAACATGAGCTGTCAAAGACCCACATGGATAGCTGTTTGAGATTGTCTGCTTTGGGGAGAGTGAACATTCCCACTCAACTGGATGAGGGATACAGGCTAGCTGTCCGCCGCCACAACGATGAGGTTAGTGTTGATAATCACAAGTTTACTGGAGAACTGAAACTGACAAGGCTGACAAGATAGGACCCTTTTGTCCATTGTTATTGGATAGGAACAGAACTTATAACCAGCTCCTGACCTAAATAGATCTTAGCACAACATTTTACTCAACATATCATATTCCATATTCACTATAACAAATATATTTACTACGACATTAGCAAGAACCGCCACATCCTCAGCCGGCTAATCCAGTGTGTGAAGTTTTGCGGAGTGTTTGAGTTAGCTTTGCGAGGCAAAGATGAAACTGAGGGCTCCACCAACCCTGGTAAGCCAACACTTTTGAGATCAGTCAATAAATGCTTCTGGTATTGACTTATATGCTGCCCCTGTCTTCATGTTGTTGCTGGACATATCTTTTTTTAAAATGTGTGTAGGTCACCTAAATCATCAGAAAAATTGCCCCCCTGAGAATTTTTTCAGGAGCCGCCACTGGTGTCAACTCACAAGAATAGGAAGAGGGCTCCACAGATGAGCCAGGCGAGACACCCGGCGACGTATGTGGTCTCTGTCAGAACCTGGACCTGACACTGGGGACACGTCATCTGGCTGGGCACGTCTCTAGGCAGCTGCTGCTGCATCACCACCATCTGGGTTACTGCAGAGGGAGGAGAACACTGGTTAGAACCAGATAGAACTGGTCAGAACCAGATAGAACAGGACAGAACCACCACCTGGGTTACTGCAGAGGGAGGAGAATACTGGTTAGAACCAGATAGAACTGGTCAGAACCAGATAGAACAGGACAGAACCACCACCTGGGTTTCTGCAGAGGGAGGAGAATACTGGTTAGAACCAGATAGAACTGGTCAGAACCGGATAGAATAGGACAGAACCACCACCTGGGTTACTGCAGATGGAAGGAGGGAGGGAATACTGGCCAGAACCAGATAGGACCGGATAGGACTGGACAGGACTGGACCATATAGAACCCCTTAGGATGGAGTAATACTATAGTAATACTTGATAGAACTGCTACTACACAACCCCCAGTTTTTTAAACTCTACACACGTGTGACGTGTGTGACGTGCGGTGAGGTCAGTGGCTGAGTAGGCACTGGCTATTATTAAAGATAATACTAAAACATAAACATTGATGAAGCCTACTATAAACTTGACCAGACTCAAAGCTAGGCTCATTGACTCCCTCTGAAGGTAAATCTGAACTTCTTTATGTCCTGTTTTACAGCATTAACTCCCTTACGTCCACATCAGCAACTCCCTATAGAACTAACCCATAACTCAGGTTACGGGGGGCCAGTATGAAAAAAAAAAAAAAAACTGCACTCACTAACTGGATAAGAGCGTCTGAAAAATGACTAAAATGTAAAAATGTAAAATGTTACCACATCCCTCCTCCCTTAGTCCGAACATACTTAACTAAGCCGAAAGGAACGGAAACCAGGGGGGAATATATTTTTAACTAATCAGAGTCAAAAGGGGGAACTAACCAGTTCTGGTAGGAATGGGGCAGAGAACTCTTGTGCTGACACCTGGTCCGAACAGGGTGGCCAAACATCATCTCAGTGGTGTAAAGCGGTAGGCTGCCAGGAATCAGGAAACTCTGGTTTTCAGTGTGCCTCCTGTTGCTTTTTTCCAGGGCTCTTTTCATTGTTTGGACTGCCCTCTCCACTAAGCCATTCGTGGAAGGGTGGTAGGGGGCGGAGGTGATGTGGCGAATACCATCGGTTGCTACACATAAAGATGGCTGTATTGTCTGAAACGACAGTATGGGGAAGACCATGAGTCCCTGAGATGCTCAGTTGTTGTTGCTGAGTTTGCAGTGCAGACTGGGAAAACTTCAAGCCATTTTGAGTGAGCATCTACAGCCAACAAGAACATCTCCCGAGGAAAGGCCCTTCATAGTCAATGTGAATGCGAGTGCAGGGTTTTCCAGGCCACTCCCAAGGGCTGATAGGAGCTTGTGCTGGAGCATTTCGTACCTGCTGGCAAGTAGCACATGACTGCACCTGCTCTTCCACCGCTTTGTCCAATCCCGGCCACTACATGTGCACTCTTGCTGTGGCATTCTGGATACTCCTGGGGTGCGACTCGTGGAGTTCTTCCAGTAAAGTCTGACGTCCTTGTGGTGGCACCACTACTCGAAGGCCCTAAAGCAGGATTTCCGTCCTCCGCCGAGAGTTCGTTTCTCCTTTTTCAAATAAGTCTGAAACTCCTCCGTAGGACAGCGGACATGCCATTGCTCCTGGACAAAGTGGCTGACTTTGGAGAGAAGAGGGTCTCTTACAGTCCATTTCTTCAGTTGGCGATGGTCTATTGGAGCTGTTTGGGGCCGTTTCAGCAAGCACACCAGTCCAGGGGACATTTGGGGTCTTTGGGCATGTCTGGGAGTGGCAGCCTGCTGAGACCATCAGCGTTGGCAATGGAGATGCCCGGTCTGTACAGCAACTCATATTGGTATTGAGCTAACATGAGGGTCTTATGGTCAGTTTGGATGTCGATGTGTTGTCCATGCGCATACTGGTAATGTTTCTTGCAGTGGGGCTAGGACAGAGGCCAGGTCAGGAAGCAAGTGGCCGTGGTAGTTTAACTACGTAAGGTAGGCCCATAGCTCACTCACATCCTTGGGTTCTGGGGCCTCTTTGATTGCTCTTTGTTTGTCCAGGGGTTGAAGCCCGTTGGCGGTGACTTTGTGCCCCAAGAACTCCACTTCGGAGGCAAGGAAAACACACTTTGATTCATTCAGGCGAAGCCCTGCGCTCTCCAGTCTTGACAGCACTCTTTCAAGTTTTTTTTGGTGGTCTTCCTCCATGACACCGGTGATAAGGATATCATCCATGTATACAGCAGTGTGCCCGTTAACAAATTCTCCATTGTTCTTTGACAGATTGCACAGGCAGAGGAGACTCCAAACGGATGGCATGTGTACTGAAACAGCCCCTTGTGGGTGTTTATTCTAACCAGCTGCTGGTATGCGTGAGACATGTCCATCTTGGAAAAGCATGTCCCACCAAATAGCTTTGTGAATAGCTTCTCTATCCTTGGCAGTGGGTACTGCTCCATCCTGGAAGCTACATTGGCGGTTAGCTTGTAATCTCCACAAATCCTGATATTTCCATCAGGCTTCATTACTGGGAGAATGGGGGGCAGCCCACTCAGAGTAAGATATTGGTTAGAGTATTCCAGTGGTTTGGAGCCTGTCCAGCTCTGCCTCGACCTTCTGTTGTAGTGCGAACTGCACTTGGTGGGCTTTTGCAGAAGCGTGGTCAAACGGATTGCTCCACCTGAATTTGCACTTCAGTCTCTTTTAATTTTCCAAGTTCGTCTTTGAAGACATCTGCGTTTAGTGTGCTGGACAACTCACTGTCTGAGACCTTCATGATTGTTTTGAACATCCCTCGCCAGTCCAGTTGTAACACTGCCATCCAATGTCTTCCCAGTAGATTGGGACCCTGACATTGGACCACTGACATCTTCAGTCGTGTAGTTTGACCTTTGTACTGGACGTTGACGCACACTGCACCCTACACCGGAATGCGTTCTCCTGTGTATGACTTCATCACTATAGCCAAGGGCTTAGTTTCAACTGAAGTGCTTTGGCTTTTAGGTCAGCAAAAGCATGTTCTCCCGAAACAGTATGGGAAGCCCCTGTGTCCACCTCGAACACGACTGGGCAGTTATCCAACTCCAATGTAGTCCACAGGGGGCTTGGGGTTTCTCTTGAACCACCATTACATAGCCTGCGTCCTCTACCTCCTCCTCCTCTTCTTCCTCAGATAAAGGGGAGTGGGTTTCTGCGACTTGGTGGGCTCGGGCCCTGACTGTCTTTTAGTAGTCTGGAGTGGGTGACTATTCTCCCTAGACCTCTGGCGGCACGCTCCTGAGGTATGGCATCGCTTTTTGCAAAAGTGACGTTCTGCGTCCTTAAAGTGGCAAGTATCAGGTGAGTGGTTGTCTTTGCAATGATAGCAAGCTGTTACAGCGCCTTCAGGAAGTATTCATACCCCTTCACTTATTCCACATTTTGTTGTGTTACAGCCTGAACTCAAAATATATATTTTCTACACTCCATAATGATCAAGTGAAACATATTTTTATAAATTTTAGCAAATCTATTGAAAATGAAGTACAGAAATATCTCATTTACATAAGTGTTCACACCCATGGGTCAACATTTTCTAGAAGCACCTTTGGCGGCGATTACATCGTTGAGTCGTCTTGGGTATGTCTGTATCAGCTTTGCACATCTGGATTAGGGGATTTTTCCCCATTCTTTCTTGCAGATTTTCTCAAGCTCTGTTAAGTTAGATGGAGAGCGGCGGTGAACAGCAATCTTCAAGTTTTTCCACAGATTTTCAATGGGATTCAAGTCTGGGCTTTGGCTGGGCCACTCAAGGACTTTCACATTCTTGTTCTGAAGCCAGCATTGCTTTGGCTGTATGCTTGGGGTCTTTGTCCTGTTGGAATGTAAATCATCACCCCAGTCTAAGATCATTTGCACTCTGAAGCAGGTTCTCCTCAAGGATTTGCCTGTATTTGGCTCCATTCATTGTTCCCTCTATCCTTACCAGTCTCCCAGTCCCTTCCGCTAAAAAGCATCCCCATAGCATTATGCTGCCACCACCATGCTTCACGGTAGGGATGGTGTTAGATGGGTGATGAGCGGTGCTTGGTTTTTCTCCAGACATAGTGCTTTGCATTCAGGCCAAAGAGTTACATTTCTGTTTCATCAGTCCACATAATATTTTGCCTACCGTGCCTTTTTGCAAACTCTAGGCGTGCTGTCATGTGGCTTTTTCTCAGGAGTATCTTCCGTCTGACCACTCTCCCATAAAGCCCAGATTGGTGAGGTGCTGTAGAGACTGTTGTCCTTTTGGCAGGTTCTCCCATCTCAGCCAAATAACTCTATAGTTCTGTCAGAGTGGTCATTAGGTTCTTGGTCACCTCCCTGACCAAGATCCTTCTTGCCTGCTCAGTTTGGTCAGATGGCCAGCTCTAGGCAGAGTCTGGGTATTTCAATATTTTTTCTATTTTTTCAACCCATGGGGCGGAGCACAATTGGCCCAGCGTCGTCCAGGGTAGGGGAAGGAATGGCCGGCAGGGATGTAGCTCAGTTGGTAGAGCATGGTGTTTGCAACGCCAGGGTTGTGGGTTCGATTCCCACGGGGGTGTCACGTTCGTTGATGAACGGGTCAGACCAAGGCGCAGCGTGATATGCAAACAAGTTTATTACACGAATAAACACACGACAAAACAAAAAACTAACGACACGTGAAGTCCTAAGGTAACACAACAAACCTTATACAGAACAAGATCCCACAACCCACTAGTGCCAATAGGCTGCCTAAGTATGGTCCCCAATCAGAGACAACGAGCGACAGCTGCCTCTGATTGGGAACCACACCGGCCAACATAGATCTAGAAACTAGATCCTACAACATAAAACAAACACAACAAGGAATATACACACCCTGACTCAACATATAAGCGTCCCCTGAGTCAGGGCGTGACAGTACCCCCCCCCAAAGGTGCGGACTCTGACCGCATAACATAAACATAACAGGGTAGGGGCCGGGTGGGCATTCCGCCTCGGAGGCGGATCCGGCTCAGGGCGTGACGACCTCTCACTCTTCGCCTCCCTGTTGCGCCCCTGGTCTGGTCTAGACCTCGGCGCGTTGCTTCCCCTCTCCTTCCTCCCACTATATTCCAAGCCCTGTCTGGACCCTGGTGTGGGAGACCCCGAACCTGGAGAGGGGCTGACGTCTGGGTCTGGACTGGAGCCGCTGACCGGAGCTGGACCGGGCACCGGTGGAGCGGACTGCTCAGGCTCCGGACTGGAGCCGCTGACCGGAGCTGGACTGGGCACTGGTGGAGCAGACTGCTCTGGCTCCGGAGTGGAGCCGCTGACCGGAACTGGACTGGACCCCGGTGAAGCGGATTGCTCTGGCTCCGGAGTGGAGCAGCTGACCGGAGCTGAACTGGGCACCGGTGGAGCGGACTGCTCTGGCTCCGGAGTGGAGCAGCTGACCGGCACCGGTGGAACAGACACGGGCCGTGCCGGACTGGACACACGCACCACTGGCTTAGTGCGAGGAGCAGGAACAGGCCGGACCGGGCTGGCGACGCGCACCACTGGCTTGGTGCGGGGAGCAGGAACGGACCGTACCGGGCTGGCGACGCGCACCACTGGCTTGGTGCGGGGAGCAGGAACAGGCCGGGCCGGGCTGGCGACGCGCACCACTGGCTTGGTGCGAGGGACAGGAACAGGTCGGGCCGGGCTGGCGACGCGCACCACTGGCTTGGTGCGAGGAGCAGGAACAGGCCGGACCGGGCTGGCGACGCGCACCACTGGCTTGGTGCGAGGAACAAGAACAGGCCGGGCCGGGCTGGCAACGCGCACCACTGGCTTGGTGCGAGGAGCAGGAACAGGCCGGACCGGGCTGGCGACGCGCACCTCTGGCTTGGTGCGAGGGTCAGGAACAGGCCGGGCCGGGCTGGCAACGCGCGACCACTGGCTTGGTGCGAGGAGCAGGAACAGGCCGGACCGGGCTGGCGACGCGCACCACTGGCTTGGTGCGAGGGGCAGGAACAGGCCGGGCCGGGCTGGCGACGCGCACCACTGGCTTGGTGCGAGGGGCAGGAACAGGTCGGATCGGGCTGGAGACGCGCACCACTGGTTGGTGCGAGGGACAGGAACAGGCCGGACCGGGCTGGCGACGCGCACCACTGGCTTGGTGCGAGGAGCAGGAACATGCCGGACCGGGCTGGGAACACACCACTGGTTTGGTGCGAGGAGCAGGAACAGGCCGGGCCGGCTTGGTGCGAGGAGCAGGATCGGGTCGGGCCGTACTGGGAACACGCACCACTTACTTGGTGCGAGGAGCGGGACTGGGTTCCTTTATTAACCCCCGCTCCTTCTGCTGCCTAACCAGCTCCTCTCGCCGTGCCTCTACACTTTCCTTCTCCCTTTTAGCCTCCTGTAGCGCCTCCCTCTGACCGAATAACTCCTGCTCCCTCTGAACCAATAACCCCCGTAACATGGTGGCCTCCTCTCCTAACCTGCAGACCCGCCCTTTAACGGCCTCCTGCTGCCTCGTCGTCCACACCGTGTGCCCCCCCAAAATTTTCTTGGGGTTGCCTCTCGGGTCTCCGTCTTCGGCACTGTTGGCGCCGTTTCTCCTCTCTATACCGGGCCTCCACTGTCTCCTCCCAAGGATGGCGATCCATCCCAGCCTGAATCTCCTCCCAAGTCCAGGATCCCTTACCGTCCAGGATCTCCTCCCAGGTCCAGGCTGTCTGCTCCTGGACACGCTGCTTGGTCCTCGTTTGGTGGGATCTTCTGTCACGTTCGTTGATGAACGGGTCAGTCCAAGGCGCAGCGTGATATGCAAACATGTTTATTACACGAATAAACACACAACAAAACAAAAAAACTAATGACACGTGAAGTCCTAAGGTAACACAACAAACCTTATACAGAACAAGATCCCACAACCCACTAGTGCCAATAGGCTGCCTAAGTATGGTCCCCAATCAGAGACAACGAGCGACAGCTGCCTCTGATTGGGAACCACACCGGCCAACATAGATCTAGAAACTAGATCCTACAACATAAAACAAACACAACAAGGAATATACACACCCTGACTCAACATATAAGCGTCCCCTGAGTCAGGGCATGACAGGGGGGGCAGTATGAAAAGTAAAAAAATAATGTATGCACTCACTAACTGTAAGTCGCTCTGGATAAGAGCGTCTGCTAAATGACTAAAATGTAAATGTAAATGTAAATTTCTCAATGATGGAGACCACTCTTGGAAACTTTCAACATTCTAGAAATGGTTTTATACCCTTCCCCAGATATACTGTATGCCTCATCACAATTCTATCACGGAGATCTACGGACAGTTCCTTGGATTTCATGGTATGGTTTCTGCTCTGAGATGCGCTGTCAACTGTGTGACCTTACATAGACAGGTGTGTTTCTTCTAAATCATGTCCAAACAATTGAATTGGCCACAGGTGGACTCCAATCAAGTTGTAGTGACATCTCAAGGATGATCAAATGAAATTGGATACACCTGAGCTCAATTTGGAGTATCATAGCAAAGGGGTGTGAATACTTATGTAAATGAGATATTTCTGTATTTCATTTTTAAGCATTTCTAAAAGAATAATGGGCAGAAATTGCAAAATTCAGGTGCGCAAAGCTCTTAGAGACTTACCCAGAAAGACACACAGCTGTAATCGCTGCCAAAGATGATTCTAACATGTATTGACTCAAGGGTGTGAATACTTATGTAAATAAGATATTTCTGTATTTCATTTTCAATACATTTGCAAAAATGTCTAAAAACCTGTTTTCACTTTGTCATTATGGAGTATTGTGTGTAGATGCGTGAGAAAAATATATATTTCATTGATTTTGAATTCAAGTTGTAACACAACAAAATGTGGACTAAGTCAAGGGGTATGAATACTTTCTGAAGGCAGTCTAACAAGCGAGACTTAACTTTCAGTGCTTTCCTTCATTTTCTGTTTGCTCTCTCTGCACTACTCAACACTGTGTGCATCTGGCAGCTTTGTTTACTTCACTCACTAACTCGCTAGCTAGCTAGCCGTCGAAACTGTGACTCTGCCTCCACAACATTGTGTCTACGGTCTGGTGGTCGGAAGGAGCTGTAACCCCTAATCATCAGACAAATTACTTTTGCTATATTAAGAATGTAGAAAAATTATTGATAACAGCTATAACAGCTATTTTGATTACATAATCATGTCACTGTGTGTGTGTGTGTGACTCACCGCCGGGGGCGTTTGTAGGTTGTGCCATGCCCATGCCGTATTGGGGAGGTGGTGGGTACATGCTGGGTTGGGGACCTGATAAATAAGGGATAGATAAATAAATACATCAATACACTGTGTCATTTACCTCAAACCCAGGGATACAGAGTGGTTGGCCAGCCTTATTGGAACACAAACCCAGGGATACAGAGTGGTTGGCCAGCGTTATGGGAACACAAACCCAGGGATACAGAGTTTTTGGCCAGCATTATGGGAACACAAACCCAGGGATACAGAGTGGTTGGCCAGCGTTATGGGAACACAAACCCAGGGATACAGAGTGGTTGGCCAGCCTTATTGGAACACAAACCCAGGGATACAGAGTGGTTGGCCAGCGTTATGGGAACACAAACCCAGGGATACAGAGTGGTTGGCCAGCGTTATGGGAACATAAACCCAGGGATACAGAGTGGTTGGCCAGCGTTATGGGAACACAAACCCAGGGATACAGAGTGGTTGGCCAGCCTTATTGGAACACAAACCCAGGGATACAGAGTGGTTGGCCAGCGTTATGGGAACACAAACCCAGGGATACAGAGTGGTTGGCCAGCGTTATGGGAACACAAACCCAGGGATACAGAGTGGTTGGCCAGCGTTATGGGAACACAAACCCAGGGATAAAGAGTGGTTGGCTACCGTTATGGGGCCACAAACCCAGGGATACAGAGTGGTTGGCTAGCGTTATGGGGACACAAACCCAGGGATACAGAGTGGTTGGCCAGCGTAATGGGGACACAAACCCAAGGATACAGAGTGGTTGGCCAGCACTTAACAATGATGTTCATGACATCTATGGCTATCATGACACACACTTCCAAAACGCTTAATGAAAACACTATTGAAGGGAGTTGCTGTCCAGTAACATTTTAATTTACTTAAAGAGTAAGGGCTGGTTTCCTGAACACAGATTAAACATAGTCCTGGTCTGAAAAGCATGCTCAATGGAGAATCTTAAACTGTCCCTAAGAGTATCAGTGTAGATCTGGTCTCTCACCTCTCTGGAAGCCAGGCTGAGTGGGGTAGGCTGCTCCCCTGTCACCTCCCTGGAAGCCAGGCTGAGGGGGGTAGGCTGCTCCCCTGTCACCTCCCTGGAAGCCAGGCTGAGCGGGGTAGGCTGCACCCCTGTCCCCTCCCTGGAAGCCAGGCTGAGCGGGGTAGGCTGCACCCCTGTCCCCTCCCTGGAAGCCGTAGGCCGCTGGGGGGCCGGGGTAGGAGGGAGCTGGGATGTCCTGGGGGGATCCATACTGATTTCTATACTGCTGACCCTTCTCCATACTGTCGGGGTAGGGGAGCGCCGCCCTAGGTTGAAGATATCCAGGTTAGGACAACGGAATAATTCCATGCAGAACCGTTTGAAAGAGAGAGCGAGAGAGAGCAAGAGAGGAGGGGGAGAGAGAGAGAGAGAGAGAGAGAGAGAGAGGAGGGAGAGAGAGAGATAGAGGGGAGAGAGGGAGAGGGAGAGGTGAGGGAGTGAGAAAGAGAGAGAGAAAGGGAGCAGAGACAGAGAAGAGAGTGGGAGTAGGAGATAGTGAGCACAAACACAGTGGCAGAATCTCAATGGGGTCATCTCTCCTCTCTCCTAGCCTCTTTCTCCTCCAATGGGGTTTGAGAAGAAGGCGTCGCAAGGAGTATGGAATTGAGATTCTCCCAGTGAGCGTAATTTATGACAGCATAATTTAAACCTTAAGCAAACATAACATGATGTACCTAGCACATAACCAGAACCAGATAAGGGCGCTCCGTCCTTATAATAATAATATGCCATTTAGCAGACGCTTTTATCCAAAGCGACTTACAGTCATGCGTGCATACATTTGTTTTGTGTATGGGTGGTCCCAGGGATCGAACCCACTACCTTGGCGTTACAAGCGCCATGCTCTACCAGCTGAGCTACAGAGGACCACAACTGTATGTGATGATAACTGTATGTCCTTAAAGGGGACATACAGTTATCATCACCAGAACGTAACACTCGTCTTGCAGAAAAGCCATAACCTTGGTCTATGTTCAAAAGCAATTGATTTGCAATGTACTATTTAAATGATCAAGAGTTAAAGTTAGTTAGAACACTTTTAAGCGTCACTCCACAATGATACATCAGTTGACAATACTAAATACTGTTTCAAAAGCCATATTATGGACCAATCAGATGGAGTTTGAGACACTGTAGTCAGTCATAGGCAAACACAGTACAGTATGTCATCTGGAATCAGCTATACTACATCACATCATCTAAACATCATTGATCTATGTTTTCACTGAGCTGCCCTTCTTAACCAGGTCTCCCTTGGGAAAGAGGTCTTCTGACATCAATGGGACTTTCTGGTTCAATACAGGTTCAATAAATAAATACAAATTCGAACCTCATGATTCATTCTAACCTTGTACCATAAAACAATCTGTTTAATCTTTACTAACAGTAACCAGGTCAGTCTTGAGAACATATTTTATAACGATCTACACGTCATAAGGAAATGCAGAGGTTATAAAACTCCTCTCTATCTATGGGTGTGTCCCAAATGGCCCCCTATATTCCCTGTGTTCTATTGTCACATACATCTAGTGTCCCAAATGGCCCCCTATATTCCCTATGTTCTACTGTCACATACACCTAGTGTCCCAAATGGCCCCCTATATTCCCTATGTTCTACTGTCACATACACCTAGTGTCCCAAATGGCCCCCTATATTCCCTATGTTCTATTGTAACATACACCGGATAGGTGCAGTAATGGGTTGTTTTACAGGGTCAGCCGTGGTAGTACAGCGCCTCAAGAGTAGGAGTACTGATCTAGAATCAGTTTTGCCTTTTCAGATCATAAAAAATCTGATTACATGGACAGAAGGGACCTGGGCCCGTTTCTAGGATCTGTCCATGCAAACTTATTCATCACGATCTAAAAGTCAAAACCGATGTTAGATCAGCACTCTGAGACGCTTTATGAATACAGGCCCTGATGTCACCTCTACCTCTAACGCTCTCTCTCTCACACACACACACACACACACACACACACACACACACACACACACACACACACACAAGCTTTATGAATACAGGCCCTGATATCACCTCTACCTCTAACGCTCTCTCTCTCTCTCTACACACACACACACACACACACACACACACACACACACACACACACACACACAAACTTTATGAATACAGGCCCTGAAATCACCTCTACCTCTAACGCTCTCTCTCTCTCACACACACACACACACACACACACACACACACACACACACACACACACACACACACACACACACACACACACACACACACACACACACACAAGCTTTATGAATACAGGCCCAGAATGCTAGGACCTGGGGAATGCTAGGACCAGGGGAATGCTAGGACCAGGGGAATGCTAGGACCAGGGGAATGCTAGGACCAGGGGGAATGCTAGGACCAGGGGAATGCTAGGACCTGGGGAATGCTAGGACCAGGGGAATGCTAGGACCAGGGGAATGCTAGGACCAGGGGAATGCTAGGACCAGGGGAATGCTAGGACCAGGGGAATGCTAGGACCAGGGGAATGCTAGGACCAGGGGAATGCTAGGACCAGGGGAATGCTAGGACCAGGGGAATGCTAGGACCAGGGAATGCTAGGACCAGGGGAATGCTAGGACCAGGGGAATGCTAGGACCAGGGGAATGCTAGGACCAGGGGAATGCTAGGACCAGGGGCCGTATGTATCAAGTGTCTCAGTGTAGGAGTGCTGATCTAGGATCAGGTCCAATCTAATGGTATTTGTCACATGCGCTGAATACAACAGGTGTAGACCTTACAGTGAAATGCTTACTTACAAGCCCTTAACCAACAATGCAGTTTTAAGAAAAATAAGTGTTAAGTAAAAAATAAATATAAGCAATAAAGAAAAATAACAAATAATTAAAGAGCAGCAGTAAAATAACAGTAGCGAGGCTATATACAGGGTGTACCGGTACAGAGTCAATGTGCGGGGGCACATTTCCCTGTCCATATAATCTTATTCATTAAAATCTAAAAGGCAAAAATTATCCTAGATCAGCACTTCTACTTTGATTGGCAGCACCAGGACTGGATCAGACCAGCCCGGAGACCAGACAGAACAACAGTCAGCTGCCCAGCACACTTCACAATCATGATATGTCCTGCTCATGGTTTGGTTAGCTATCATATTCACTGGTGAAGTACAGTTTGCCACTCTGTCATTTCAGGCACTGATGTGTGTCCGCATCTAACAGCGCCACCAAACATTAGGAACATTAGGCACCCAAAACAGAGTTAGGATTAGGTAAAGACTGGAAAAAAGCTCCCTTTTTCTCCCTAATCTTTAGCAGGGCTGGGGTTAATTCCAGAAATTCAATTATGATTTTATTCCCACTCCCTGTAAATTCCATTTAATTCAATTAAAAATCCAGGTCAGTTTTTGAATTCTGAGATAATTCAATTCCTCTCAATTCCAATAAAATTCCAATAATGAAACTCCCAATTCAGTATTACCCCTTTTGCCCACAGAAGAGCCTCAATTTATCGGGGCATGGACTCTACAAGTTGTCAAAGCATTCCACAGGGATGCTGGCCCATGTTGACTACAATGCTTCCCATAGTTGTGTCAAGTAGGCTGGATGTCCTTTGGGTGGTGGACCATTCTTGATACACGGGAAACTGTTGAGCGTGAAAAACCCAGCAGCGTTGCAGTTCTTGACACACTCAAACCGGTGCGTCTGGCATCTACTACCATACCCTGTTCAAAGGCACTTAAATCGTTTGTCTTGCCCATTCACCCTCTGAATGGCACACATACACAATCAATGTCTTAAAAATCCTTTAACCTGTCTCCTCTCCTTCATCTAGACTGATTGAAGTGGATTTGACAAGTGACATCTGGATTCATCTGGTCAGTCTGTGTCATGGAAAGAGAAGGTGTTCTTAATGTTTTGATTACTCAGTGTATACTGGAAATAGACCCATTTAAATACCAGCTCAGAACACCCTATCCCAGCCCACCTTACCCCAGCTCAGAACACCCTATCCCAGCCCACCTTACCCCAGCTCAGAACACCCTATCACAGCCCACCTTACCCCAGCTCAGAACACCCTATCACAGCCCACCTTACCCAGCTCAGAACACCCTATCACAGCCCACCTTACCCCCAGCTCAGAACACCCTATCCCAGCCCACCTTACCCCAGCTCAGAACACCTTATCACAGCCCACCTTACCCCAGCTCAGAACACCCTATCACAGCCCACCTTACCCAGCTCAGAACACCCTATCACAGCCCACCTTACCCAGCTCAGAACACCCTATCCCAGCTCACCTTACATTTACATTTACATTTTAGTCATTTAGCAGACGCTCTTATCCAGAGCGACTTACAGTTAGTGAATACATCTATTTATACTGGCCCCCCGTGGGAATCGAACCCACAACCCCTGGCGTTGCAAACGCCATGCTCTATCAACTGAGCTACATCCCTGCCGGCCATTCCCTCCCCTACCCTGGACAACGCTGGGCCAATTGTGCGCCGCCCATGATTCTCCCCGGACGCGGCCGGCTGCGACAGAGCCTGGATTCGAACCAGGATCTCTAGTGGCACAGTTAGCACTGCGATGCGGCGCCTTAGACCACTGCGCCACTCAGGAGGCCTTACCCCCAGCTCAGAACACCCTATCACAGCCCACCTTACCCCAGCTCAGAACACCCTATCCCAGCCCACCTTACCCCAGCTCAGAACACCCTATCCCAGCCCACCTTACCCCAGCTCAGAACACCCTATCCCAGCCCACCTTACCCAGCTCAGAACACCCTATCCCAGCCCACCTTACCCAGCTCAGAACACCCTATCCCAGCCCACCTTACCCCAGCTCAGAACACCCTATCCCAGCCCACCTTACCCAGCTCAGAGCACCCGATCCCAGCCCACCTTACCCAGCTCAAAACACCCTATCCCAGCCCACCTTACCCCAGCTCAGAACACCCTATCCCAGTCCACCTTACCCAGCTCAGAGCACCCGATCCCAGCCCACCTTACCCAGCTCAGAACACCCTATCCCAGCCCACCTTACCCAGCTCAGAACACCCTATCCCAGCCCACCTTACCCAGCTCAGAACACCCTATCCCAGCCCACCTTACCCAGCTCAGAACACCCTATCCCAGCCCACCTTACCCAGCTCAGAACACCCTATCCCAGCCCACCTTACCCCAGCTCAGAACACCCTATCCCAGCCCACCTTACCCAGCTCAGAACACCCTATCCCAGCCCACCTTACCCAGCTCAGAACACCCTATCCCAGCCCACCTTACCCAGCTCAGAACACCCTATCCCAGCCCACCTTACCCAGCTCAGAACACCCTATCCCAGCCCACCTTACCCCAGCTCAGAACACCCTATCACAGCCCACCTTACCCCAGCTCAGAACACCCTATCCCAGCCCACCTTACCCAGCTCAGAACACCCTATCCCAGCCCACCTTACCCCAGCTCAGAACACCCTATCCCAGCCCACCTTACCCAGCTCAGAACACCCTATCACAGCCCACCTTACCCCAGCTCAGAACACCCTATCCCAGCCCACCTTACCCCAGCTCAGAACACCCTATCCCAGCCACGAGCAGAGCGACAGTCCCTTACCTGTCTGGAGCCCTGGAGAATACGAGGTACTGTGGAGCTAGAGATAAAGAGCTGCTACTCCCTCAAGAGACAAAGGAACTGAAGCAGGGTGAAAGAGAGAGAGAGAGAGAGAGAGAGAGAGAGAGAGAGGTAACCGCCCGCCCTGTCCCTCCCCCCTTGAAGCCTCTTCCCCCACAGCTGAAGGTCCTAATCACGTTCTGCACGTGTTTCTTTACCTCTCTCTACTTTACACACACATTGTTGTGGTCACCTTCCCTCCACATTTTCACTGTCAATCGTGAATGATAATTCTTCCAAGTTTTACCAGTGAAATGTCCATGCAGCATCTGCATGCCAACCATTTGTTCTCAATCAGTTTGATGGGGAAATGCATTTATGTTCTTCTTGAGTTACACAGTGTTGTTTTGAATGATGTACAGTGAGCACATTTGAAAGCAGATGGTTTTAACAAACCGTAAGCGTACCTGTGTTTAGTTTCAATTAAAGCACATATTCTTCCTAGTGCCGTACGCAGTTGAGTTTTGGCTGCATGAGAGAATACTGCGAGCGTTCACACAATCATCCTAAAATCTCATAAGAAATTAGGTGGTATTTTTTGTCTTGCAGCAACTTTATACTAGGCTATTATATTTGGTTCTGTTATGTAGAATACTATCATTATGTAATCTTGCAGACATTGATTCAGCTTTGATCTCAACAAGATCTCACGGTTTTACCAATTTGCCTTGAGATTCTGACATTTATCCACGTTTTTCCAAACATCAAATTTCGAGTTGCTCCAAACGAGCCACGGCCTGTTCACCCCGCTACCATCTAGAAGACGGAGACAGTACAAGTGCGTCAAAGCTGGGACCGAGAGACTGATAAACAGCTTCTATCTCAAGGCCATCAGACTGTTAAACAGTCACCACCATACCCAGCACCCTGCCCTGCCCTGAACCATTGAGTCATTGAACATTGGCCACTTTAATAATGTTTACATACTGTTTTACCCACTTTATATGTACACTGAGTATACAAAACATTATGAACACTTGCTCTTTCCATGACCAGGTGAATCCAGGTGAAAGCTATTATCCCTTAAATCAGTGTAGATGGAGGGAGGAGACAGGTTAAAGAAGGATTTTTAAGCCTTGAGACAATTGAGACATGGATTGTGTATGTGTGCCATTCAGAGGGTGAATGGGCAAGACAAAATATTTAAGTGCCTTTGAACGGTGTATGGAAGTAGGTGCCAGGGGCACGGGTTTGAGTGTGTCAAGAACTGCAACGCTGCTGGGTTTTTCATGCTCAACAGTTTCCCCGTGTGTATAAAGAATGGTCCACCACCCAAAGGGACATCCAGCCAACTTGATCCAACTGTGGGAAGCATTGGAGTCAACATGGGCCAGCATCCCTGTGGGAACGCTTTGACACCTTGTAGAGTCCATGCCCCAATGAATTGAGGCTGTTCTGAGGGCAAAAGTGGGCACAACTCAATATTAATAAGGTATTCATAATGTTTTATACACTCAGTGTATATACTGTATCCTAGTCATGGCTCATCCTATATACTGTAACTACTGCTGTACACACCTTTCCTATTCATATTTTTTTACATTTTTACATTTTTGTCATTTAGCAGACGCTCTTATCCAGAGCGACTTACAGGAGCAATTAGGGTTAAGTGCCTTGCTTAAGGGCACATCGACAGATTTTTCACCTAGTCTGCTCGGGGATTAGAACCAGCGACCTTTCGGTTACTGGCACAACGCTCTTACCCACTAAGCTACCTGCCGCCCCATATACTGTCCATACCGTCTATACACACCATTTTATATATATATATATATACACTACCGTTCAAAAGTTTGGGGTCATTGTTTCCGAAAGAAAAGCAATTTTTTTGTCCATTAAAATAACATCAAATTGATCAGAAATACAGGGTAGACGTTGTTAATGTTGTAAATGGCTATTGTAGCAGGAAACGGCAGATTTTTAATGGAATATCTACGTAGGCGTACAGAGGCCCGTTATCAGCAACCATCAGTCCTGGGTTCTGTGACGCCCCTCCCACTCTGTCTGCTGTATTCTCTCTCTCTGCTCTTGTTTCCTTATTAGGATGCCGGTGGGCGGAGTTGGGAGGGTCGTCAGCTACATGGGAAACACCTGGGCTTGGGTGCGTCCCAGGATAAATGGACCTCTTCCACATTCATTGGGGAGACTCTCTCCATGCAGACACCTTTATTGATTGTGGTTGTGGTATTTTTGTGGCTTTTTGGTTGTTTGCTTTGGCACCTTTCAACACCTTGCATTATTACATTTATGCATGCAAACACTCACTTACACTACTTATTACACACACCATTGTTAATTGTACTTAGTTTACTTTAGTTAATAAATATATATTTTGGTATTCCTTGTCTCCACGTTGTCTCCCTTTTGTTACGAACTTTGAGCCGGTTCGTGACAGTTCCAATTGCACGTTGTGTTTGCTAATCCAAGTTGATCATTTTACAATTATGTTAGCACAGCTGAAAACTGTTGTGCTGATTAAAGAAGCAATAAAACCTTGAGCCTTCTTGAGACTAGTTGAGTATCTGGAGCATCAGCAATTGTGGATTACAGGCTCAAAATGGCTTTGCCACTCTTGGGATTCTCTCAACCAGCTTCATGAGGTAGTCACCTGGAATGCATTTCAATTAACAGGTGTGCCTTCTTAAAAGTTAATTTGTGGAATTTCTTTCCTTCTTAATGATTTTGAGCCAATTTACAAATTAATTACAATTCAATAAGTATTCAACCCCTTTGTTATGGCAAAATAAGTTCAGCAGGAAAAATGTGCTTAACAAGTCACATAATAAGTTGCATGGACTCACTGTGTGCAAAAATAGTTTTTAACATGATTTTTGAATGACTACCTCATCTCTGTACCCCGCATACAGTTATCTGTAAGGTCCCTCAGTCGAGCAGTGAATTTCAAACAGATTCAACCAAAGACTAGGGAGGTTTTCCAATGCCTCGCAAAGAAAGGCAGTCATTGAATATCGATTTGAGCATGGTAAAGTTATTAATTACACTTTGGATGGTGTATTAATACACCCAATCACTACAAAGATCCAGGCGTCCTTCCTCAGGATAAAAAAAAATGAATGGAATGGAGCTATGCACAGGCTAAATCCTAGAGGAAAACCTGGTTCAGTCTGCTTTCCACCAGACACTGGGAGATGAATTCACCTTTCAGCAGGACAATAACATAAAACACAAGGCCAAATACTGGAGTTGCTTACCAAGAAGACATTGAATGTTCCTGAGTGGCCTAGTTACAGTTTTTACTTAAATCGGCTTTAAAATCTATGGCAAGACGTGAAAATGTCTGTCTGACAATGATCAACAACTTGACAGAGCTTGTAGAATTTTGAAAATAATAAT
This sequence comes from Coregonus clupeaformis, assembly GCF_020615455.1. Taxonomy (NCBI): domain Eukaryota; kingdom Metazoa; phylum Chordata; class Actinopteri; order Salmoniformes; family Salmonidae; genus Coregonus; species Coregonus clupeaformis. The sequence continues at coordinate 1,061,481 of NC_059202.1, read as the reverse complement.
GGGCAAATGTTGCACAATCCAGGTGTGGAAAGCTCTTAAAGACTTACCCATAAAGACTCACAGCTGTAATAGCTGTCAAAGGAGATTATAACATGTATTGACTCAGGGGGTTAAATACTTATCTAATCAAGATATATTAGTGTTTTATTTTTCATAAATGTTTTTAAAAATGCGATTTTTTCCCCCACTTTGACATTAGAGTATTTTGTGTAGATCATTGAGGGAAAAAATGACAAGTAAATCCATTTTCATCCCACTTTGTAACACAACAAAATGTGTAAAAAGTCATGGTGTGTCAATACTTTCTGAAGGTGCTGTATATCCTGGACTCTGACGCTGCTCGTTCTGATATTTCTTTATTTCTTTCTTTTAGTTTTTTGTGGTATGTGTGTATTGTTTTCTATTGCCAGGGTATTACTGCACTGCATTTCACTGCACCTGCGGTAACATCTGCAAATCTGTGTAAGAGACCAATAAACTTTCTATTTATTTGACTGTGAGACAACGCCCAGTATGCCAGGGAACTCACTTGGTTGCCATCAACAGACCAGAGACCTCTGACTCACTAAGTTTCAGTGACTAAAGGGTTAAAGTGCAGACAGATGACTGAAGAGGAGGAGGTGTGGTGTGTGTGTGTGTTTCTGAAAAAATACAATGACCATTATCATCTCAAAAGTCAAAGTTATGTCATTCATCAATCAAAAAAAGCAAACAACCAATCAACAAACTTTACCGTTATTCACTGCAAAGAACAATACTTCCTGTTTAAATCCATTTAATTGAAAAACTTCATTACAATCAGTATAAAAACCTACTAGACGTGGTCTTTGCACGTACATTTGTATGGCTGTCTATTCTTTAACCTCTTTCCCCTAATTAGGGGCAGGCTGGCATTTATTGTCATGAATCTTGCCCTGGAGGCAGCTCTGCAGAGTGGTCACTGTCTGGCACAGCCACAAAGTCATCATATGCTAACCATAATGTCTAACCCTAACCTTAAATGAAGACCAAAAGCTCATTTTGTTTTCATGAATTTTTATGATATAGTCAATTTTGACTTTCGCAGCCGGCCCATCTATCGGAAATTGCTCAGTTCTGCCTCCAGGGCAAGATTCATGACAATAAACGTCAAC